>NC_134356.1:365308776-365608776 GCF_048569485.1 Anomaloglossus baeobatrachus
TGGACTTACATGTGATAAGATCTTTTATTTTGAATAGCTCAGTACCAATTTTTAAAGTGTCTCCTGTACAATGATATTCACAAAAGGGGCAGCCGCCGCACCTATGGTTTCCTTTGATTTTATTTCGGTCTAGCCACGTACCTAGTTTGGGTGTAGTAATACGATTATTTATCAAAACATCTCCTATGTTTTTGCATCGCCTATATGAAATCAAAGGACCCTCGTTACCAATTTTTAAAGTGTCTCCTGTACAATGATATTCACAAAAGGGGCAGCCGCCGCACCTATGGTTTCCTTTGATTTTATTTCGGTCTAGCCACGTACCTAGTTTGGGTGTAGTAATACGATTATTTATCAAAACATCTCCTATGTTTTTGCATCGCCTATATGAAATCAAAGGACCCTCGTTTGTCATTTCACAGAGATCCTTGTCTTTATTAATTAAATGCCAGTGTTTTTTGATGCTTGATTTTATTGCATCATACATAGAATTAAATTTAAAATTAAAAACGCATCTATTTGAACTTTCGATTTTTGTTTTTTTCGAAATGGCATTTACATTTTTATTCTTATTTCCACTTTTATTTTTGCATTCTTTATTCTTATTTTTATCATTTGGATCATAATTTAAGGATTTTTCGAAGGCAGAATTGATAACTGATATGGGATATCCTCGTTCTAATAGACGTTTTTTCAAGTCTGATGCTTGATGCAGAAAGGTTTCAGAATTATTGTGTACTCTTTTTAGCCGCAAAAATTGTCCATATGGAAGGGCTCTCTTTGTATGGGAGGGGTGCGCACTATTAAAATGCAGCAGGGTGTTCACTGCAGTTGGTTTTCTATATACTTGTCTGTCAATAATACCATCCGATATACTGAGTGTGACATCTAAAAAATCCAATTTTTGGTCCCCAAAAATATGTGTAAAGTACATGTTGTAGGAATTATCATTATTTAGATATGACACAAAATTTTCAAAATCCTGCGCAGAACCGTCCCATACAAAGAAGCCATCATCCATGTATCTGGCATATTTTTTTATATGTTTCAGATATGGATTTTTAGGACTGTAGATAAAGTCTTCCTCAAATGCTGCCAAAAAGAGATTTGCAAAAGTACATGCGGCGGGGGTACCCATCGCGGTACCCCCGCATTGCAAGTACCACTGATCATCAAATTTAAATGCATTATGATGCAAAATAAAGCTTAAGGCTTCTGTGATGAAGTCTACTAAGATTGGATTCTGGTCAAAATTCTGCAAGACTCTCTTAATGGTCTGTACACCCTGATCCTGCGGGATACGGGTGTACAGACTCTCAATATCCAAAGCGGCAAGAGAGAAACCTTTCTGCCATTGAAATTTATCAAGCATTTTAATTAGATCTCCCGTATCTTTTAAGAATGAGGGGATGCGGGTCAATAGTGGTTTAAGTAGCCATTCTAGGTAGTGAGATAGGGGCTCTGTCACTGAACCTATTCCTGCCACAATAGGGCGGCCAGGGGGGGAGACACTGTTCTTGTGAATCTTTGGCAGATAATACCAATGAGGTTTTTTCGGAAAAAGAGGGAGTAATTTTTCAGCAGTTTTTTTAGAAATAGTACCTAAACTGACATATTTATGTAAAAGGCTTCTAAGTTTTTTAACAAAAGACCCAGTGGGATCATTAGATAATTTCTGATATACTCTTATATCCTGAAGTTGCCTATTGGCTTCTTGCAAATAGGCTTCTTTTGTTAATAGAACAGTGGCGCCCCCCTTGTCCGCTCTGCGGATAATAATATCTTTTTGTGACTGCAGGATTTTTAGTGCCGCGGTTTCCCCCCGAGTGAGGTTCTGAGGAGGAGAGGGGTATTTTAGAGCTTGTATATCTTTTATTACCAGCTCCTGAAATAAGTCTATGCTGTTCCCAGGGGTTAGTGGGGGGCAAAAGGTAGATTTTATCCCTTTATTAAAAAATGAAGAACTAGATGTAGGATTTATTTGGGTATTTACAATACCTGAAGAACCGGGTTCAATGTGACTGGGGTCCGCTATACTTAAAAGAACAGACGCATCTTTTTCAATAGCAGTATATTCATTATTTGTACCAAAAAAGCCAAGTGGACCTATTTCACATTGTAAATCGGTTACTTCAGAAGTGGGCAAGCTTTTCTTTTGACTATAAAATTTTTTTAAATGCAGTTTTCTACAGCCCTTAAATAAATCAATATGAAAATCAGTCAAGTCAAATGATTCTGGTATACAATAGTTTAAGCCCTTTTCCAACACAGATAGCATATCAGGTGTTAAAACCAACGAAGTAAGATTATATACTTTACGCAAACAAGGCATGATGTTATTCGCTGAACAGGAAAGATTATTTTTTTCTGTACTTATTACAAGAAATGTCTCTGACACTACAATCTCACGTTCAAGGCATGGAGATGTTAGTCCCTCCAGGAGACGCTCTTGCGCTTCCCTGGTGTCGGTTTTATTCCTGTGTCTCCTTCTGCCTCCTCTCCTTGTAGATCTTCTAAAGGGAGATTATCAGATGTAGAAGCTCGTAAGGTCGCAGGTGTTTTTAATTTCTTTGCGGGTGCTAAATCCTCAGCCCCGCTCGAGTCAGAGTCTGTAGTCCAGGCATTTTTCTTGGCGGTTTTAGGTGTATGTTTTTTCTGATATCTCTGAAAAAACCTTCTATTCCCAGGTGTAGAATACCTCTTCCAGGAAAAAATCTGGTTGTTTTCGTAGTCTAACTTATCTCTGATAAATTTTTCTTTTTTATTTTCTTTAATCAAAGTTTGGTATGGTAAAAGTTTTTTGTCTAATCTTGATAAGAAAGTGTTCCATGCTTCTTTTGAGATGCGACTTTCCATTTCTTGTCTCAGTTTTAATAATTCATTAGTAATTTGTAGATGTTCCTCTTGGTTTTTTTTGAGTACAATGTCCAGAAAGCGCAATGAGCATTCTTGCTGTATATTGTCCCATTCTTTTTTAAAAGATAAATCATCTTGATAAAAAGATATATTTTTTGAGATGCGTAGACCTCTAGGGACTCGTCCACTTTCTTGATAAGATTTAAGTGACTGTACTGTCCAAAACAAGCTGGTCTCCTTTTCGGCCAGATTGAAAATTTTAAGCTCTAAATTCTTAGTGCCCATGATTTCTATGTTCACTTTATCATTACAGCTGGTAAAAAACGTGGCAGCGTCCTCCCTCCCTGCAAGTATACCATTTTCCATTGTATCCATAGATGTGTCTGCCATTTTTTAACAAAAGCCAAAAATGGGAGTAGAAAAAGCGTGCACTCACGGTGTTAGAAGAAGTCCAGATTCCATAAAGCTGAGTGGAGGATACCGGGCACCGCTGATCCCTGTATGGCTGACAAAGCTGTGCTTTCAGGCAGGTGGAGACCTGGGTGCGTGTCCCAAAGCAAAGGCGATACAAGATCCACAATGAAGAGATGAAAGGTCGCACTCCAAAGGTCGAATAAAATATTTTTCTTTTTATTCCACGATCACATCAGGGGTACAGGTAGTGAGGGAGGATGAGGGTGTGCCACGTCGGACGACGGCAGCCGTTTCGCAAGTAACCTTGCTTCTACGGGTCCAGTGCATGCAAAGGTGCTGCATCCACCCTTGAATAACAGGTGAATTGGGTGCAGCATCCTTGCGTGAATGAAGTGCAAATTAAAAACATATACCAGCTGCACATGTACATACATATATATATATACATACATATATATATACATACATACATATATATATACATATATATATACATACATATATATATATACATACATATATATACATACATATATATATATACATACATATATATATATATATATATATATATATATATATACATACATACATATATATATATATATATACATATATATATATATATATACATACATATATATATATACATACATATATATATACATACATATATATATACATACATATATATATACATACATATATATATACATACATATATATATACATACATATATATATACATACATATATATATACATACATATATATATACATACATATATATATACATACATATATATATACATACATATATATATACATACATATATATATACATACATATATATATACATACATATATATATACATACATATATACATACACACACATATATATACATACATATATACATACACACACATATACATACACACACATATATATACATACACACACACTCACACAGTACATGTATGGTCAACATAAAGAACTGGCACATGACTTATTCCTTCCAAAGACAATACTAATGACCAAGGGGCATTAACCGGGAGTGGAAGAAAAGTGATTCCGGCAGCTAAATAGGAAAGGGTTCTTTACAGTTAGAACAGCCTGACTGTGGAATACCCTACCACAAGGGGTAGTAACGGCAGATACTATAACAGCTTTTAAAAAGGGCTGGATGATTTCTTCAGTACACGTAACATTGTGGATTATAAATGACTGAATGACAAAATGTATAATTGGTGGAGGAAGGTTGAACTAGATGGACCTAGGTCTTTTTTCAATCTATAACTATGTAATTATGTAACTATGATTCTGGATCTGCTATATCTTAAGTGACAGCATGTGGGCATAGAATATGACTGCTCGCTGTGAGCTTCAGCCAAAGACTGAGCCACATTGATGAGTGGTAATGTGACGCCCTAGGGCCGCCAGGTGGTCACAGAGGAACATAGACCCCACACAACACATCCCACACCAGTTTCCATCAGCCATAAAATCCTAGCCACCCCCCACCTAGGGGTCTTGAGGATCCGGGGGAGGGAACCAAGTAGTTCAAGTTAGAGTTCCAGTGAAGAGGAAGTGCAACTTCCAGTCTGAGCTTAGTGAAGGGTAGCCAGGGTAGTGGCCCTGGTCTACTGGCTAGGTGGCAGCAGTGGACCGTGTCCAAAGGTGACAGGAGTCTGGTCGCGGGAAATGCAGAGTGGACCGGGACAGGGTTGGAGCCCGGTACCGACAGCGGAGATCCGGTCCGGACACCGTGCACAGGCGGGGTACCTGGACCCTAGTTAGAAGACGGCTGCAAGCCCCTTCTCTAATTTACCAGGCCAGGAGCAAGGTTCCAGACGTTGTTCCAGAGTGTTAGCCCAAATAGAGCGAAACGGCAGCCCACCACGGGGGATAGGGTATCCGCAACAACCCACTGAGATCCCAAGGGTCAGTTTTCGCGGGCACATCTCCCAACCAAAACCAGACCGGGAGTGGACTTCCCCGTTCCATACGAGGTCGTCTAAAATAGAAGGAAAATACATATAGTGTCGGAGGAAGGGACATTGGTACACCAGCCGGGTGTGGGAACCGTATACACCCTGAACCGGCAGCCGGCCACTGACACCTTGGTTTACCAGCTGACTCGTGTGCATTTATTCAATCGTGAGTACACTAACACCCTCCGGTCCGGCCTGGTGTATCACCACCAACAGCCATCACCTCCCGTGTTCTGGACACTGAGCCCTGGGGCATCCACCCTTACCCACGGAGGGGTTAACATCCAGCTGCCATTCCATCGCCCCCGGGTGCTCCCCAACAGCAGCGGTGGTACTCCAACTTACCACACACCGTGGGTGGCGTCACTAAGTATCTACAACAATCCCCTGTACATATTACCCCCCTTTTTATTTGAGTGTGTGCATGACCCCCGGGTCCGGAGACCCCTTGAGCCACTGCGGATCCGGATCCGAGCAGCCCGGCTGATGACGTGGGGCTGGCACAGTAACGTCACTCTGTTTTTTGCGGTCACAGCTGGAGGTTACCACAGTCCTTCACCTGTGATTGCAGGTAAGCTGACCTCACCTGAGGTAAGGTTACCTGCGATCACAGGTGGAGGACAGTGGGGGACTCAATAACCATGGGGCCTCCCCAGCCTGAGAATGCCAGCTCCCAGCTTTCTTAAGGCTGGGAATCAAAATTGGGGGGGCAGTATGCCTTTTTTTTAAATATTTATTTAAATATATATTTAAAAAAAAAAAAAAGCCGCATGTGGTCTTCTTATTTTACTACGCAGTCAAGATAACAAGGACGACTGGGGGCTGCAGCCTGTGGCCGTATGCTTTATCATGGCTGGGTATCATAATATGGGGGGACCCTACACCAATTTATTTTTATACCAATCTAGACGCAGACAGCCCCTCAGATTGATGGCAGCCAGACACGCTGTCACACAGGGTGCGGAAGCTGTCTGACTGCAACCAGAGACGCTGGGACTGATGGTGGGTGGACAAAGCAGTCCAAATGCATGATGATAATGAGCGGCCCCGTAAGCAGTGTACAGCCATGTGGAGACCGTTAAGTAGGAAGCGCTTGCTTTATACTTATTTTCTTTGTTTTTTTTTGTTTTTTTTTATTACCCGGGTCGCCAGACCCTGATTGTTACCTGGAGTTCCCTGGGAACTCCAGGCTCTGAGTTAGTGCTCGGGTTCTTTTGAGTCCGCATTGATCCGGACTTCTACAGTAAGGGTCAGCCCATCACTAGTCAAGATGTCATCACTGCAGCCAATTTAAAGAGAACAAGCCCTATAAAAGTTATGTCCGTAAAAGTAGAGATGATATGGTGTCAAAAGTATTGAGAAATGCATTTTTTCATAAAAATCTACGAGTGTCTCAGAGAACATATAAATATAAAGACACAGCAGCACTCATTATAGTAAAGGTACATGGCAAGCTCTTTTCACATCAGCTGTCTTTTCTCACCTCCAGATTTGGCAGCTTTATCACGTGGAGGCGTTTCACAGAAGCAACTATATCTACTGCTGTCAGAGCTAAAAGCCTTCACATTTACATGCAAATGGGCAATGGGAAAGGGGAAAAACCATATAAAATTAAAAGATAACTGGTGACAGTTTCATAGTGGAATTGATATTTTAACAAGGAGAGCCACTATCCAATAAGCTGACGGAGGGGGAAGGTCGTCTCTGCAGCTTTAAATTGGAATAAAGCTGTCACTTGTGTTACACATTGTAGGTTATGTGTTGGGAGATAAAGATCACACAACTTTTTGTATGACTGTGGGCAGAAATCAGATGTAGGCTAGGGATATACAGAGTGAGATTTTGGTGCTGCTTTGTGACATTGCATTAAAAGATATCCTTAGGTGTTACACTGAGCTGCCAATGGGACGCACAAATATTTCCAAAAGTTTTGGATGTTCTGTTGGTAGCTGGACACAAATTACTTCGCTATGCCTGTTTTTTTTTACAATAACCTTGCAGCTCTACAAATGTTACAGAGCAGCAAGTTGGACAATTTTGTTGGTAACGTGACTTCTCAGAAAGTGTCTGTTGCACGTCATGTCACTGGGTAGCCCCAGCCTTGAAGACCTAGCATCTTTACTAAAATTTCTGTTTTAATAAATAATTATGTTCTCATAATTAGAAATGTGTGTTTTGAAATTCAAATTTTCAACCTTGACTGATTTTTTCCGAAAAATATGATTACCGCTAGGCCTCCAATTGCTCTAAAGAGGTGTCTGGTACTCTGAAGTCTCAGAGAACTTTATCCATTCTCTTTCAAGATCCTTAACACATGAAGGATGAGAAGAGGAATCGGGTTGTAGTGCCGCGCTATTCACCACTCCAGAATTTATGATTGATTAATGTCTTTTTATTTTCATGCATAGGTCTACACGTTTCAGGAGTACTCAGCTCCCTGGAACGCGTAGACCTGTGCATGAAAATAAAAAGACATTAATCAATCAAATTCTGGAGTGGTGAATAGCGCGGCACTGCAACCAGATTCCTCTTCTCATCCTTCATTCACAACACTTGGGGCTGCAGCTTTTTCACCAGTGGCTACATACGAGTATAGGGGTTGTGACTGGCACAACTCCTATAGGTGAGTTCTTTACTTTTATTTCCTTACGGTTTTGTTGGGTAAGACCCTATTGCGCTTCTCTTCCACAGTCCATATCGTTACAAGCTCTTTAACACAAGTACAGCATTAGTAATGTCAAAATGAGTATCCTCACAAAATAGGCTTAAAAAAGTATTCATACCCTTTGAACTTTTCTATAATTTTTTACATTACACCCACAAACAAATGTATTTTTTGGGGATTTTGTGATATACCAACACAACAAAGTGGTAAGTATTTGCGAAGTGTAAAGGAAATGATACATGGTTTTCTAAATATTTAAAAAATATAAATCGAGAACATGAGACGTGTATTTAACTTCAGCCGCCCCCCATAGTCATTACATTGTAGGACAACTTGTCATTGCAAGTCTTTTGCAAATCTATCGACTAAAGTTTTTGCCCATTTTTTGCAATATATCTCTAGCTCAGTGAGATTGGATGGAGAACGTCAGGTGAATGCCAATTACCAGTTTAGGGCGTATCTCAATGATACTCTCATCAGTATCATTTTGACATGCATCTATTTTAATCTCTTCAAATAATGAAGCTGATTTAATGGAGTGCTTTATTTTCTGAAAACTTTACTGTCCAATCAATTCTCTCAGTGGCAGATCATGTAGGAAACATACCCCTATGACAAAGTTAACGGTAATGCCCAGTTGTTCATTCAGTTATACATTTCCAGGAATAAGAGAGGAACAGCACAAAACAGAGATCAAATAAGAAAGGCTCCAAAATGATTATTACATGGGGAATAATAGTACTTACTAGAACACGTCAGAAGAGCTAAACTGTCATCTTTACATTTTCTAATGCACAAAGTAAAATAAAGTGTGTGGCTGGTTGCTATAACAGGCCACTTTTTCTCTCTGACAGGTTTGGTACATAGGGTCAAAACAATTATCACATTTGAAGAGTTGCTACATTTGTAACTAATCATGACTTCCCACAATGGCCTACAAAACAGATGTGTCCGAAGATGCTTAGTGACGCACAAAAAAAGTTTAGATTTGATTTGAAGAAGGAAACTAAATTTTACACAAAATAGATAAAAACACCATTCACAATTCATGTACAATTTGCCTTGCTTGGATGCAACTTTTTCTTTTTTATCTATAAAAGACTATGCTTCTGCAATGAACATTTGATGAGTTTTTGATTTTGCAGATTTTCTGCAGCAGTTTTGCCTCTTTTAGCTAAATTGGGATACTTGAGATTTTCAGTGTGTTTTTTTCATGCGTTTTTATCGTGTTTTTGACACTATGTTTGTCTCTTTTTGGTATGTCAGATTAAGCTGCTTGGTTTTTAAAATGTCCTGGTTTCCGGCTTTGACAAAACTTTATTCATGTAGTCATGTGAGGCTTGCATTTTTTTCTGCAGCTTTTCCACATCTAACAATTCTTTAGGGAAAATCAGCACATACAACTCCGCATCATCACAAGAGCGATTGACATGTTACAGATTTCAAATGAACCTCAGGTCAGTTAAAGCGCAGGGGCATGAGATTTCTATAAATCCCATCCACTTTCCTGGAGATGCAAGACTCTGCCCTTTTTGGTCAGTGAAGATACGCTTCAATAAGTTCTCAAAAACTCATTGTGGGAAACTAAGCTAAATGTTTAGTGGTAAATGTCTGTGGTTATGTAAACCAGTGCTTCTAAAACAAAGACTTTTGCCTTTTTGAAAATGTACCACTTCGATAAACTGAGAATGTTGCACTTCTAATTGTTTCCATGTTTGTTGTGACTCTGGCAGCTGGGTCTTCAACAGGATGGCAACGGCGCATCGCGCATGAGCACTCATGCTGTAAACTCCCCACGTCTCTGAAGGCATCTATACGGCAGCGTGGGCGGGTTAAATGACGTCACAGAGGATTTCCTCTTGCCCCACACGCTGCTGTGAATGCCAGAAAGAAGACTGCGTGGGACTGTAGCACGTGAGTGCACATGCGCCAACTTATGTGCTCGTCCTAACCACCTGCCAGGATAGTATTTAAGATGGTGGGACACACAATTTTGTATGGCCCCCCCGAGGAAGCCCTACGCAGGGCCGTCTGTCATCGCTTTCTTCCCCTCTCATTATTCAGGATAAACATGGGTGAGTGACTTTCAGCTCTCTGTTAGCACTTTATATCTGATACCCACTTCCCTGATTCATAGTGAGCACACTATATGTTTGGTGCTAGTTACTGGCTGACTGCAGCCGACATGGCATGGGTCCGTTGATAATGTGGTATAATTAACCCAGACTATAGGGTCATTTATTAAATATTTGCATTGCAGCTAGTGCTAAAAAAAAACAAAAACTGGGATGACAACTGCTTTGATATTTTGCTCATTGTTATTTCTTACTACTGTCTAATCAGGATAAATTTGGGTGATTTACTTTGAGCTCTTTGTGAGCATTTTACATTTAAAACCCACCCTCATGATTTATACTGAGCACACTAGGTGGATGGTGATGTTCGAGGCTGGCTGTAGACCACATGGCAGGGTCCAGTGATCATATGATGAAGCTAACCCAAACTATAGGGTTATTTATTAAGTCTATATATTGCAGTTAGTCTTTAAATTAAAAGAACTGGTTTTATAACTATTGTGATATTTGGCTCATTATGCTATTTTTTCACCATTGTCTTATTCTTATGGGATGGCAATTAGCCATGGCGTTTTTTTCTGCCTACCTTGCACTTTAGCTCCTCTGTTTTTACATTGTGTAATGTCTTATCGTGTAGTTCTTGAATAAATAATACATTTTGGAATATTTTTGGAAAGAAATTTCATGTGATAATTTGACCTAGTACTCAGCAAGGATATATTATTCCCTGGAGTTGGTCAGTACTGATAGCATCATTTATGGCATTTTTTCAGAACTTGATTATAAAACAGAAACTGGTCTAGCCAGTGAGATGCAGTATAGATTTTTGGTGAGGTACGGCTGGGCAGCCAGTATTCATAGACGTGATCGTAGGTTGGACATTTCTTTCTATGACTGTAGCAATCTAATTTATTAACACCACTGATTGATTCTGTATTCATTTTAATGTCACACTGGGTTAAGGAGGCAAAAAGGAAATTGAGAGATATCTGAGCATGGACATCCACTACAGATAATATGGTTCAAACAGCATCTTGGTATATTTGGTGAAGTCCAGAAATTATTTTAGCCAGTATGGTAAGGCGCTAGTAGAGAGAGAGTTTAAGGCTATGCTCACACATTGTGGAAAATTTACACTGCAGATTTTGTTACAAACCCTCAACCATTCTGCAGACAGACTCTGCATGTGATATTTGCAGATTTACTCTAGGGTGAAACGCGCAACAAAAATCTGCATAATAATGAGCATGCTGCATATTTGAAATTTTCACTATGCTTATATTTTCATACAGATTGTTTGCCGCAACATGACTGGGATTTTGAAAAAACATTTGATTGTACTGTAAATTGTTGCAGATTTGAGGTGCGAAATCTGCAATGCAAATCCGTGACATGCGAATGTGGCCTCAGAAGCCCAGATCTAAAGTGTTCAAATACATCATCATTTGATAAACTGGATCTACACAATGTGACACATTACTAACTCCATTCACTTACATTCTTGTATTCACAAATGCCCATAGTCACTATAAGTATATTATATACAGTACAAAGTTTGGACACTGTACATTATATTATATAGAAGGTTATTCAAATGTAGAGTTTTTCTGGAGTTGACAACCTAACTCAAGATGCCGTAAGTCAGTGGCTGTCAACGTTTGCAGAAAATTGTAGCTGGAGAGCACCAGTTTGGACAACATTGTTAAAAAGCATTATGCCTGGGATTATTATAAAAGCATTATGCTATTTTGTGCGATTTCTAATACTATTCGAGATTCTGATTTCTGGAAATATAGCTTGCAACAATTTGCTTTACATTTGATGTTATTTTGAGTTCTGTTTTTACCCAATATATAGCTTTATACACTCCCATTCATTTCGTATTAGCCAAAACTGTGTAAATTTGTGTGTAAAGTAGTGTGTCCTCTTCCTACGATTTCCAGCCCAGCTCCAGACCTCTTCTCCACTCACGTGACTTTTGTTCAGACATGCCAGCATACACCTAGTTCCCAAGTATGAGCCGAAAGTCGATTTTACAACATAAAGCTATAGAGCCTCGTTCTGATACACCATAGGCTTACATTTTTTAGGCTGCCCATGTAAGCCAAATACATTGTGTTCAATCTGCGGTTGTAACGTTTAGCTCTAAATGTCATCTGACATCCCACAATGCTCGATAATCACAATGCACTTTCTTCATAAAGCGTCATAAGTGATGCTTATTTCAAGGGTCTGGTCTAGTTCCTGCACGCTGTTATTGTGTGCTGTGCACAATGACACTAAGGCTATGTATGCACGTTGCGTATTTGCATGCAGTTACGCTGCGATCTGCACCGCAGCGTAACTGCATGCGTCCTGCATCCCCAGCATAATCTATGAAGATTATGCAGGAGACATACGCACGTGGCATATTAGAGCGCAGCGCTTCGGCTGGTGCCCGAAGCGCACGTTCTAAGAAGTGACATGTCACCTATTTCATGCGCTCTGCATGCAGTCCCCGATGTCTATGGGAGGGACTGCACTCAGAGCGCATGGAATCGGATTTTTTTTTTCATTACGGACTCTTTCTGCAGCGATTTGAAGCGCACATGTGCTGCTCAAATCGCTGCAGAAATTTCTGCAGGGACAGAACGCTACGTGCGCACATAGCCTAAGCTTCAGGGAAGGGGGAAAAGTTTCTGTGTCAGTGGCCTAGGCCTATGCCCCCTGATGACGCTTCATTTGAATATGCAAGGATGCACTGGGATTCTCAAACGAAGCATCATCACACAGGAAATAGTAATAATAATAATAATGTTTTATTTCTATAGTGCCAACATATTCTGCAGCGCTTTACAATTCAGAGGGGACATGTACAGACAATATGAGCCAATACAAAATAACAAAATTAAGATACCAGGAGGAGTGAGGGCCCTGCTCGTAAGCTTACAGTCTTTGAGGAAATAGGGGAGACACAAAAGGTGAATGGGGGGAGAAAAGCTTGTCATATATGGTCCAGCCATCGATTTAATAGGGTATTCAAAAGCAGCTGCATGAACCCGTCGGTGAGAATTTATACAGGTACAGGGGACAAGAACTGGAAGTAAATTTTTTGAAGGGCAGAAAGGGACTAGATTAAATCAGGGCATTGAGTTGATAGGCTAGTCTAAAGAAATGCGTTTTTAGGGCCCGAAGTAGGGAAAAATATATAACAGTTAGATAGTGTTAGTAGTTATATAGTAGTTAGGAAAGGATAGGGAATTTTTAATTCAAGCATATTAGAAATTCGTTTAGATTGTTACGGCACTAAATAGATATATAGATAAAAATTTATTTGGACTTCAAGGACTGGGCGATTTTTTTGTTCATGCGCCTTCATTGCTTCCTCGCCTTTTTTCCAAGATCTCAAACTTTATATGGCTGTCAGCAGGAAAATAAAGTCTTGTATTTTTAATCAGATACATTTTTAGGTTTTTGACATTTACAAAAATTTTATATTGCAAAACATAATCAACCATTTATATCAAGACATAACTCCCCTCCCACTCCCCTCTACCCTCCCATTTCTGATCGACAGTCTCACATGTATGGGAGCCCAGCTCCCCCCACTCTGCTCTTAGCAGAGGGCATTCTATAGGTATTCATCTACCTCAATTACACCACTTTCTATCTTAGCAAAATTCTATCTTTCAGTTAGTCCTGGGAAATCTAGCCATTTATTCCATATTTTTTTCAAACTCTAGCATCCTGTCCCTCTTAAGATAGACATTTTTCCCATATATACTGTATATATAAAATAAAGTTTACTTTACTGATATACTCTTTACGAGGTTTTATATTTTTATAGAATGATTTGTACTTTTTAATGCGACCATTCTTACCATGTGATGTAATGGAAACTGGGAGATAAAAATGAAGTGCGTTTTAATTCTATTGTTAACGACTTTTCAGTTACCCTTCAGTTAACGCTGCTGAGTGGCAATGGTGGCCAATCATGCACAATGCCTACAAGCCCTTTCCAATGGAGCTTAGAAGTGCTGCTCTGAAATTGGCCAACTCTGCTCCTCTGATGCAACTCTGCTTCTCTGCTTCCAACATTGTTTGGGCCAGTGGGTCAATGATGTTGCTGGTGTGAACTTTCAATCAGGCAGCAGCGCACCGACCTACTAGAAAGCAGGAGGGTCGAAAGCAGTGTACTCTTGACAAAGAAATATGAGACATGCTCTTCAAGTACTGAGACTCCATAGATAAAATGACAAAATCTGCCTAAAAGTGTCTAATTCTAGATTGCCACATTGTAAAATCCTCATGTTTATTATGTTACGGACAGCCTCATGGATTGCTTGCTAGCAGATGTGACTCATAGATCTGCGTGGATGAGCACACAGAAAGAAAATGATTAAAGCCTCGTGGGAAATGAGGAGAACGGGCCTCAAACTGATTTTGTTATATGAAGTGATATGACTGGATAAAATGCATTAATCTTTAATAACACTTAATTAAATGATTGATTTCAAGTCAGGAATTTGTGGGGGAATTTTTAAAATGCTCATAAATTATTTCCATGGCCTATCAATATAACCCTGAAATTTCTGCCTAAGCTTTAGTTTGGTTTACCTTACCTCCTATATTCATAATGTTCTTAAGTGGTAAAAATAAAATTTATAAGCAATAAATGGAAATAAGAAGTATAGAAATAAGATCAGAAAAAAAGTAGCCCTATCGCCAATCTCTTAAGTGTTGCCTTAAATGTTTGACAAACTATAGTTCCAGGTCTCCTATAAGAAGAAAAAAAAAAAAGGTTTGAGAATATTTTTCTCTTTCTGATTGCAGCATTTATATGGATGGTAAGGGAATTCATTACTTCTAAGCCTTGGGCTATATTTATAGAAAGAGGGAGGGAGACCAGCCTAAAGCTCAGTCACACGCTACAGTAAAGTAGATCACTCATTACTTTTATATGGACCACATTGAAAAGAAAATGTAATAAAAGGTCATATGCTATAATAAAGCAGCTAAAAACAGATAAAACCCCCCCACAATACTTCAGCTATGGTGACACAATGGCAATATGTTTGGCATATAGACGGGAAAATACTGAAGACGCTTATGCAGATCCCTAGGGGCCAGAAGAGACCCCTAGGGGCCAGAAGAGCCTGATGTCTCTTTGATACCCACAAGGCAGATATATGTAAGTTTATAGGAAAGGTTTATTTGCTGCACTTATGTACACAGTGCTATTTTGTTTAGATGGCTGCAAGATTTTTCATTTTTGTTCCTACTTTCTAACATTCCAACAGCCTTATCTTTATACCTTGAGCAACATTGCTGTATGAGAGTATTGTGAGCCAGGTCACAGTTTTCATGGCTTAAGGTCCAGTCACACTAAGCAACTTACCAGCGATCCCAACAACGATAGGGATCGCTGGTAAGTTGCTAGGAGGTTGCTGGTGAGATGTCACACTGCGACGCTCCAGCGATCCCACCAGCAACCTGACCTGGCAGGGATCGCTGGAGCGTCGCTACACGAGTTGCTGGTGAGCTCAGCCCCCAGCGCCGCGTGGAAGATGCTGCGCTTGGTAACTAAGGTAAATATCGGGTAACCAACCCGATTATTTACCTTGGTTTCCAGCGCACGGAGCTACACGTGCAGAGAACAGGGAGCAGCGCACACTGAGCGCTGGCTCCCTGCTCTCCTAGTTACAGCACACATCGGGTTAATTACCCAATGTGTGCTGCAGCTAAATGTGCACAGTGCAGGAGCCGGCACTGACAGTGAGAGCGGCGGAGGCTGGTAACAAAGGTAAATATCGGGTAACCAAGGACAGGGCTTCTTGGTTACCTGATGTTTACCGTGGTTACCAGCCTCCGCAGAAGCCGGCTACTGCTGCCTGCACATTTAGTTGTTGCTCTCTCGCGGTCACACACAGCGATCTGTGCTTCACAGCGGGACAACAACTAAAAAATGGCCCAGGACATTCAGCAACAACCAACGACCTCACAGCAGGGGCCAGGTTGTTGCTGGATGTCACCCACAGCAACATCGCTAGCAACGTCACAAAAGTTGTTCGTTAGCAGCGATGTTGCTAGCGATGTTGCTTAGTGTGACGGGGCCTTTAGATTTGTTCTGCTGGTGCACTAACAGGTTTACATGTGACAAATGACTGCCTCTTAAGACTTTCTTTTGTGTTTTCCTCCAGTGTACATTTCTCTTTCAGATGTATATTGTTTTTAACAATAGAACCAAGAATAAAGTCAGATCATCTAACAATGAACATACAAAGGAAACCAGACAGAATGCAATAAAGGGGTGAGGGGTTAGGAGTGAAGAGGGAAAGATAAGACACATTGACAACAGAAAGGCATGGATGAGAAATTGATAAGGGTATGATGTGTAAAGCTGGGTTTACACACAAACTTTCTAGCGATCCCACCAGCGATCCCAACCTGGCCGGGATCGCTACAAAGTCTCTGGTGAGCTGTCAAACCTGGCCAACGACGCAACAGCGATCCGGACCTGCAGAGCGACCTAGCTGGTTGTTGGGGACGTTGTAAAGCAGCTTTTTGAAAGGGAAGTCGCTGTAAAGTCCCCTTTACACACTGAAACTTTCTAGCGATGCATGCTGCACAGCGGGAAACAAAGGACCCAAGAATGGTTCTGAACGATTTGTAGCGATCACAACTTCACAGCAGGGGCCAGGTCGCTGATGTGTTTCACACACTGCAATGTCGCTGGGGAGGTCGCTGTAACGTCACAAAACCGGTGACGTTACAGCGATGTCGTTTGCGATGTTGCAGTGTGTAAAGCCACCTTTAAGGTCCAGTCACACTAAGCAACTTACCAGCGATCCCAACAACAATAGGGATCGCTGGTAAGTTGCTAGGAGGTTGCTGGTGAGATGTCACACTGCGACGCTCCAGCGATCCCACCAGCAACCTGACCTGGCAGGGATCGCTGGAGCGTCGCTACACGAGTTGCTGGTGAGCTCACCAGCAACCAGTGACCAGCCCCCAGCGCCGCGTGGAAGATGCTGCGCTTGGTAACTAAGGTAAATATCGGGTAACCAACCCGATATTTACCTTGGTTACCAGCGCACGCAGCTACACGTGCAGAGAGCAGGGAGCAGTGCACACTGAGCGCTGGCTCCCTGCTCTCCTAGTTACAGCACACATCGGGTTAATTACCCGATGTGTGCTGCAGCTACATGTGCACAGAGCAGGGAGCAGTGCACAATGCTTAGCGCTGGCTCCCTGCTCTCCTAGCTACAGCACACATCGGGTTAATTAACCCGATGTGTCCTGCAGCTACATGTTCACAGAGCAGGAGCCGGCACTGACAGTGAGAGCGGCGGAGGCTGGTAACAAAGGTAAATATCGGGTAACCAAGGACAGGGCTTCTTGGTTACCCGATGTTTACTGTGGTTACCAGCCTCCGCAGAAGCCGGCTCCTGCTGCCTGCACATTTAGTTGTTGCTGTCTCGCTGTCACACACAGCGATCTGTGCTTCACAGCGGGACAGCAACAACTAAAAAATGACCCAGGACATTCAGCAACAACCAACGACCTCACAGCAGGGGCCAGGTTGTTGCTGGATGTCACACACAGCGACATCACTAGCAACATCGCTGCTACGTCACAAAAGTTGTTCGTTAACAGCGATGTTGCTAGCGATGTTGCTTAGTGTGACAGGGCCTTTATTGTGTTACATGTGTTATGATCATCCAAAAGAAAAACTGGCACCTGGTATATGCAGATGTGTATGCGTTATCCAAAATCATGAAGAATTTAGACTGACTGTCATTGAAGACATTAGTTAGTTGCTCATTGGTCATAAAATTATTTATTTAGGATAAAAATTCTGGGTATAGTATACACATTTTTTCTCAAAGTGTAAGCTATTACTTTTTTTGCTGCTAAGAAGAAGAAAGTGAGGAGTTTATATGGCGGCTGGGTGAGTGAATGATTTGTGGCGTAACAGAGCTTCCCAGGGATTTCTAGTTACAGGGCTTGATCCAATTCATGTACATGTGACGAAAAACGAGAAACCTTTGTGCAAGTCCACCACACGTGCAACATTTCAAATTTGGAAGCACATCCTCGGAAGCAATTAGTGGGATATCAAGAGACCATACACGCATGAAGAATTTGTAAGCAGACTCCATTGCCTTAGAGTTTATAGAAGAGGAAGAAATCAGATTTCATGCATTATTCCAGGAAGCTCTATAGCGAGGGCCCTCCAAGTCCACCTCCAAGTTAGCATTTAGCAACATAGTTATGTACTGGGAGTTGAGTAACACTATTTAACGAAGAATATATAGCTGATATTAAGCCTCTAATGCATGGAGATGATTTGCGGTTAGGCTCCAATGATGTGAGTTTATGTAAAGAGTTGAGTCTGTGCAGATATCTTCAAATAATGCACTGGCTATTGAGTTATCTGTAGTGTTCTGAGAGAGAGATTGAGTATAGGTCTCTGTCATGACCTCAAACGAGATTAGCAAGAAAAGAAAATGATGAATATTCTCAAAGCCATTCGGTCCCCTTAACACGATAAAGAGGTGTAGTTGTCCATAGCACGTAGGAAGGTTCTATTTTGCCATTGCAATTGAAGAGGCATGTGAGGGGAAGCGAGATTGCTTGAAAATTTGCCTGTATCCCATAACTTAGGGAAATGAAGTATTAAAGGGATCAGTGTAATAGGTCTGAATATGAAGATGTGGATCCATAAAAATTAATCGGAGGAGCGAAAACGTCAGAATACGGCTGGAGATACAAGACTGCTCATCTTTCCATATACACATACATATATATATATATATATACATACACACATACACTTACATACACGGTGCCTACAAGTAGTATTCAACCCCCTGCAGATTTAGCATGTTTACACATTCGGAATTAACTTGGCATTGGTCATTTATTATTCAACCCCTCAAACCACAAGAATTCTGTTTGGTTCCCCTAAAGTATTAAGAAGTATTTCAGGCACAAAGAACAATGAGCTTCACATGTTTGGATTAATTCTCTCTTTTTCCAGCCTTTTCTGACTAATTAAGACCCTCCCCAAACTTGTGAACAGCACTCATACTTGGTCAACATGGGAAAGACAAAGGAGCATTCCAAGGCCATCAGAGACAAGATCGTGGAGGGTCACAAGGCTGGCAAGGGGTACAAAACCCTTTCCAAGGAGTTGGGCCTACCTGTCTCCACTGTTGGGAGCATCATCCGGAAGTGGAAGGCTTATGGAACTACTGTTAGCCTTCCACGGCCTGGACAGCCTTTGAAAGTTTCCACCCGTGCCGAGGCCAGGCTTGTCCGAAGAGTCAAGGCTAACCCAAGGACAACAAGGAAGGAGCTCCGGGAAGATCTCATGGCAGTGGGGACATTGGTTTCAGTCAATACCATAAGTAACGTACTCCACCGCAATGGTCTCCGTTCCAGACGAGCCCGTAAGGTACCTTTACTTTCAAAGCGTCATGTCAAGGCTCGTCTACAGTTTGCTCATGATCACTTGGAGGACTCTGAGACAGACTGGTTCAAGGTTCTCTGGTCTGATGAGACCAAGATCGAGATCTTTGGTGCCAACCACACACGTGACGTTTGGAGACTGGATGGCACTGCATACGACCCCAAGAATACCATCCCTACAGTCAAGCATGGTGGTGGCAGCATCATGCTGTGGGGCTGATTCTCAGCCAAGGGGCCTGGCCATCTGGTCCGCATCCATGGGAAGATGGATAGCACGGCCTACCTGGAGATTTTGGCCAAGAACCTCCGCTCCTCCATCAAGGATCTTAAGATGGGTCGTCATTTCATCTTCCAACAAGACAACGACCCAAAGCACACAGCCAAGAAAACCAAGGCCTGGTTCAAGAGGGAAAAAATCAAGGTGTTGCAGTGGCCTAGTCAGTCTCCTGACCTTAACCCAATTGAAAACTTGTGGAAGGAGCTCAAGATTAAAGTCCACATGAGACACCCAAAGAACCTAGATAACTTGGAGAAGATTTGCATGGAGGAGTGGGCCAAGATAACTCCAGAGACCTGTGCCGGCCTGATCAGGTCTTATAAAAGACGATTATTAGCTGTAATTGCAAACAAGGGTTATTCCACAAAATATTAAACCTAGGGGTTGAATAATAATTGACCCACACTTTTATGTTGAAAATTTATTAAAATTTAACTGAGCAACATAACTTGTTGGTTTGTAAGATTTATGCATCTGTTAATAAATCCTGCTCTTGTTTGAAGTTTGCAGGCTCTAACTTATACCCATATAGTATCACTGCACTTCGGTTCAAGTCATATATAGCCCAAAATTATATTGAGATAACTTCATTTTGCCACATAATGGACCAAATATTAAATATCTCTCAAAAAAATAGGAGAAAATCTCATCTGAAATGCTGGCATCTCAATGACTGGCTGATGTAAAATATGGAAGTGCAAAGTTCTCTAAAACAAGAACCACACTTAAAGGGAACCTGTCAGGTGCAATATGCACCCAGAACCATGAGCAGTTCTGTGTGTATATTACTAATCCCTGTCTAGCAGTCCCCTGCATCTAGTAGCATAGATAAAGAGATGTTTAGAAAAAGTATTTATAAAGATCTTTTACCGTATGCTAATGAGCGAGGACAGTAGTCCCAAGGGCGTTGCTTCCCTTGTGCTAACATGCTAATGAATGTGCAGCGTCAGAGGATGAACTCACTTCACTTCTCCTCAACCATCGACGCTTGATACTGGATTTCAGCTCAGTGCATATGACCCCGGAGTTTCGGTCATGCGCACTATGAAGCCGGGTGTACGCGTCCTGGCGTCAAACTGAAGTAGTGTGTATGACTGAACCTCCGGGGTCAAGTGCACTGAGCTGAAATCCAGCGTCGGGTGGCGATGGCAGCAGATATGTGAGTGAGATCTCTTCTAATGCTACACATTCATTAGCATGTTAGCACGCCCACAGGGATGTACTAACATGCTAATGGTGGCGACTAGCAAGGGAAGCAACGCCCTTGGGGCTACTGCCCTCGCTCATTAGCATATAATATATGATCTTTAGAAATACTTTTTCTAAAGACCTCTTTATCTATGTTAGCGTATACAGGAATGGTTAGGCAGGGATTAGCAATATGTACCCAAAACTGCTCGTGGGTCTGAGTGCATTTTGCACCTGACAGGTTCTCTTTAACTCTTAGGCAGGACACCAAGTTAGTGACCACCCTCTATGAGAGCATATGAAAAGAGAGGACGGTGATAAGACAACACCTTTATTCACCAAAATTAGATAAACTGTCTGACTACTTTATGGTTTGGTTCTACTTAATTTCACTTATGCTAAAGTTGGGTTTATCTAAATTTCAAGGAAATGTTACGAACATGTTTAAATGTTATAATTGTGGATACAAAGCAGCATCATTGGAGAAGAATATTAAAAAAAACAAATATGAAGTGTAACCTTAAAATATAATAGACAGTTTTAAAATACACCAGTAAATTGGTTACTTTGTGCCAGATATTTTCTCTCAAGTTTAGGCATATTTCTTATTGCACAGTATTGTAAAAAGTCTGCTTCTAGAGTAAACCATATAAAAGTGTCTAAACCACAAAACAAATCTGGTGCAAAGCTTGTAATTTTTTTTTTTTTTACCCTATTATAGCAGAATTGTGGCACATTAGGAAAGAATCTCCCCCATACAATTTTTTAATACAGAAAATCACGATTTAATGGCTAAAAATGTTCTATGTGTAATATACTTTAAACAACTTGTAAAAACTAACAATTTTTCACATTAAACATCACATTAAGGCTAGATCCAGGCAGCCATAAAGTGGTATATTTTAGCATCCATAGAATAAGCATGGCACCCAGACCTCCTGCTGACTCAAACTTTATAGCCCGAGACAGTATTCTTCAAGTATTAACAAAATTGTCCCGGTTTCTGCTTTTTTACTAAGAGGACCTGATATTTTAAACTTTTTGAATTTTACGACTTTTTTTAGTTTAAAAAAAGAGCAAATAAACAAAAATGTTTTGTGGGACTTATATAAAAAAAAGTCAAACTCCAGAAGATTTAGGATTCTCCAATATGTAACAGACACCAGATGAATTAATAAGACATCAATATGTCAGTCATTTATACAAATTCACAAAATCATAATCATATGATAGATTTTAACAAGCTGTAAATATCATGGCGAAAGGTAACCATTTAGTGCCAAACAAAAAGATAGGAAATGAATACTAAATTTGATGATGCTGGTCAAAGAATCTGCAATGAGTCTACAGTATGAAGGTGTTGGTTCCATGGAGTTAATGCGCTTTTCAATTTCTCTAGTGAATTTTTAACAATACATTTATGCCAATAATTATAATCTGTTCAGAATGTTAAGCATTGAAACCTTTGACAAGTATTTTGTTTTACCTTTGCAGCCAATTTATGTATCCATTGTTTAACTTTTTCTTTGTTGTAACTTTGTATATTGCAGGGTCAAGTATCTGATTATTAATAGTGAACATTTTTGCTGCCACTTTAGTCACTTTCACCAGTCACTATATAACATGACCCACGTGATGGGTCCACATGACAATTGGACCCACGCTTGGCTAACTGGGGCCACCAATTATCTGTTCTATTCTGTCTCATCTGCGCTTATGTTTTTTCTGCATCTATTAATATCAGAGGCTACATATAAAACTAAAGTAGGAGGATACATTATATAATATGGTAGATAATGTACTGTACACCCAGTTTTATGGATGGGAGAACTAAAAATAAAAATAATATTGATTGGACTGATAACTCATTCATTTATTTTTCTGCTGCAAAGTAAAGATATCAGATGGATGACATGATACGCTCATTTTAACATTAAAATAGATTTCAATTAATTGTATTCATTACATTTTCAATGCTTCTACCCGTAATGGTTTATAAAACAACATTTTATTGTAATTATTTACTGTGCGCTTACTAGCTCCTTATAAGAAATGCAATGGGTAAGATCTTATCCAAGTAATTTAAGGTTTAGATTGACACAATCAACTATGACACATTTTAACAAAAGGCTTACAAAGCCAAACTAGCTCCATATGCTTGGCCCCTCTAGCTTCTTTAATAATTTCCAACAAGGTTGACATACATTCTAGAATTCACGCCTCACTACCTGGCTGCCTAAGAGAATTACTGAATTTCACTCTCCTGCCACCAGTCCCAATCCTGAGCTAACTATAAACCTAATAATTCTGTTGTGCCGAGTATCAATACTTATATAATGAAGACTGTATCTATAGCTATTAAGGGGACAATTGTACTCATTTCAGGCTGCCCTTACGATGGGTACAAGAGATAATTAGAGGTTACAGAACAAGAACATGGATTTAAATTGAAGATGCTCCAATCCATGTTTCATCTGGATACTTTTAAATGGTTTTATGCTGGATTAATGGGTAACTATAGCTTTTACAGCGTTTTAACTAATTGCAAATGCTGACATGTAGAAATATATATTGTAAAGGCATGAAGGCTGAGGATGAAGATTCCTGCTGCAGCATGTTAATCTAAAGGACCCCATGGCTGCAGAACTGCAGCGGAGAAATCAAATTGGTCAGTAACGAACTTCTTTCACTGATAAAACATAATACTGGCTCTACAGCATTACTATGCTATAAACTTAACCCATGAAAGGGAATCTGCCACCAGATATTTCATGTGTGAACTAAGACTAGCACCTTCAGCAGTGCCTATGCTGTGTTCCATAAAGGTGTATATTATGCCCTGACTCCCAAAAAAAACTTTTTATATTCTCCCGTTATGTATGGAAATCTGGAAGGTCTGATACGATGGGTGTCCTTGCTGTGGTGTCTATCCCTCCTCTGCTCTGCCGATTGCCATCCTTTTCCTCTGACTGATGCAGATGACACCTCCTGCATCATCCACATAACCGGGGGAAATCTCATGCCTGTGCATACATATCGCCAGCTTGTGTATGCGCACTTTGCTATGCCCTGCAGCTGGGAGAGCCGAAAATAGTGCTAATGTGTGAGCCGGAGATGTGCCTGCGCAGGCTCCAGATATCCTCCGGCTATGTGGATGATGTAGGAGGTGTCATCCATGTAAATAAGAGGGAAAAGACGGCAATCCGCAGCAGAGAGGAGGGATAGATGCCACAGCAAGGACACCCATTAGACTAGACCGTCCAGATTCACATATAGCGCGAAATAACAAAACGTTTCTGGTCTTATACAGGGCATAATATACATCTGCATGGAATGCAGCATAGGTGCTGCTGAAGGTGCTAGTGTTCATGCACAC
The DNA here is from genome assembly GCF_048569485.1 of Anomaloglossus baeobatrachus. Lineage (NCBI taxonomy): Eukaryota > Metazoa > Chordata > Amphibia > Anura > Aromobatidae > Anomaloglossus > Anomaloglossus baeobatrachus. Next base: position 365,333,076 of record NC_134356.1, read on the forward strand.
ATGAAAACTCTAGTGACAGGTTCCCTTTAGTCACAGGGTTTCAGTGATAGACAGCTGTACAGTTAAGGCAACAAGGGTAAATTCAGTTTTATTATTGCACTTAAGCTATATATACACATCCATTTAGCTCATCCTAATACCATCCATTTTTAAGATAGCACACTGATGCATAGATTCATCAAAGGTTTTTCACTAGATTTCTGGTGAAAAAAAACCTTTGAAAAGACACGTTTTGTGCACCGTGCAATGGATTATTTCTGGCACTGAGAACACTGGGAGATTTGATAAACTCGACATGTGGTATAGCCAGCAACCACTCTTCTCATTTCGGCAAAACTGATCCAAAGTGACGTGAAAATGCAAAAAGGTGTGAAATTTTGTATGCTGCGTAAAAATGTTGCAGCTTTTCAAGGTTTTTACAAATGTGACATAAAAGCTTAGATGATGCAGCCCCGTAGAGTTTAATGAAACCTTTCACAAATCAGTTTTTTATTGGATCCATGGGCTTTTCTATTAAATTCAGTTAACCTCATCTGACTATGCGGATCATGCTTGACCATTCAAACCGATTAGGATACATTACAACAAGTGAAAAACAGAAAACAGCCATGTTCCCTTCAGTTTTTATCCAGCTTTAACTAATCTATTGCCAAGTGTTATTGGAAAAAAAATGACTATGGATTATAAATAAGGACTGTAAGGTCAGAAACGCGTCAGTCCCCCCATCATGTTGTTTTCTCTATATTGATTGTGCCGGTTTTTAACCTGTTGGTAAAAAAAAAAAATATTTTATCCAGAACATTGTGCTAGCGTTTGTGGATACATGATGCATTACTAATGAGAAGTGGCCGTGTACTAACTATGGTGAGCAGACAAACTTTTTTGATTTTTTAAGTAATGAGAAAAAAAAAGTTCAGACAATTTACCTGCCGCAGTTTTTTAAAAACGGATGAGGAAAAAACAAATTCAAAAAAAATTTAAAATGGATGTAAAAAAATAAGAGAAAAACATTTATTTTTTGACAGATGTTATAAGGGAAATGAATGTGTGAATTGAAGCTTATGGAAGCTTCAGCAAGATGGAAAATTTGGTTTCTTTGACAAATTCCTTATTTTTTCTGCTTATCAAACTAAATTTAAGCCTGTAGTCTTTTCTGAAGCAGGCAAAGCCGTGTGATGGAAATGTAATTCAGTTTGTATCTAGGATAAGAGCATGTCTCTACATAGCCCTATATCTACTTTCTTTGGACGATAAGGTTAATACAGTTACAAGATAATATAATGTTATTCATGGCCACATCTTTAATTAGGTTTTCCCACTAATACTAGCATATTTATGATAATCATCCAATAATATTTGATTTGCAGAATATTATAATAGAAAATTCTAAATGATCCACAGCGTAGTGCAAATATTTTAATGTCACATTGGCAGTGGATACAATCATCCACGGTGACCACATCCGCACATGTCCAGATGTGCAATGGTCCATACCTTGTCCCAATCGCTAGTTGTACTGTAGACCTTGTGCTTTATTCATAGGCCATAATTAGGTTTCTGCCTGGAAACGGCACTTTGACTTTACTAGCTTTGTTTTTTTGTTGTAAAGGTACACTAAAAATCTTTAGAGAAGAGAAGGCCGTAAATTACTTACCAGATAGTAATATGCTCGCCTTTTAAATTACTTAGCATTTCCATGATGCATTGTACACAAATAGTGTCCCCAGAGCCAAAAGCTGAAGGCAAGAGTAATATTCTGAGATAGAAGGTATGGGATTTAAGAGGTGGGTATATTATTTTTCAAATATTTATTAATTTTCAGACTCCAATATTTTGATAAAGGTCAAAGAAAACACTTTCAATAAATATCACTGTATAAAAGTATAAGGACATCGATATGATACCCTAACAAAGTTATATTAACGGATGCCCACCAAGTAAAGAAGGAACTCTGGGCACTATTTTTTCTTATTTGAGCGAACGATAACACTCCAAATCCACCAGTAAAGACAAATACACTGCTGTTTTGTTCCACCTGTTCAGGTATTCAGCGTTAGCCTGAGTATGGGTCTATGAGCATGAGTATGGTCTTACCGGGGTGCACTACAAAGCTGCAGAGCCGTAAATTTCAATAAGAAAGAAAATAGGCACTCACCGGTTTAGAGAAAAATTAAGTTGCTGGTTAATATTAATATATGTGATTACCTCTAGTAAACAGCATCAGAAAGTGCCAAATGAAATAGCTAGGAAGAAACATTTGCTGGTTCTATAATGTCATATGGTATACCACGACTGTAAAAGTCCGGATCTGCGCGGTTTCAAAGATGCCTGGGTGCCGGACCTGGATCCAGGATTCTGGGTGCACGATCCGGATCCGGCACTGGGGAAAATAATTGAAATATAGAGAAAAACAGAAATAAAACAGCTTTCATACTTACCGAGACTCGGTGTCATGGCAGCACACTCCTTCCAGGTCGCGCATTCACTTCCTGTACTGTGCATCATTTTCCCCCCCACCGGCCATCCTCTTGTCTGTGATTGGTTGCAGGCACACGCGCCCCCAGCCTGTGACAGTATCTTCCTGCCGTGCAGTCATCGCGGCTCAGTCATTGTCTGCATAGCCAGCAGTCGTGCTCTACGGCCGCTGGCTGTGCTATTTAGCAGAGCTGAAGTGGCGTGCGACCTCGTGTGGATTACGTCGGACCTGCAGGGTGTTGGGGGTTAATAAAGAGCTGAAGGAGGGTGTGTGTTTTGTACTTCATTCCAAATAAAAGATTTTTCTCTGTGTCTCTGTTTATTCACTTTCATTTACAGGTTAGTGTGATGCAGGTATCTCATAGACGCCTCTGCCATCACTAACCTAGGGTTTAGTAGTAGCTGTACGCTGCTATTAACCCCTTTTTACCCCGGTTGGCAACACTCCAGGTCAATGGGAAGAGCCGGTATTGCACCAGGATTGTCACATCTAAAACATGCGGTAATACCGGACGGCTGCGGGCTGAGAATACCAGCCCCCAGCCCGCTTTATCTTGGCTGGGTATCAAAATTAGGCATGCCGTTTTTGTTTTTTTAAATTAGTCATCTAAATAATAAAAAAAATCTGCATGTGTTTTCTTTTAGGCCGGAGTCACACTTGCGAGGGACTCCCATGACATTGCAGCACAGCCGTGTACACTTCTGACAGGAGCGTGCATGTGTTTCTAGGTACATGCACGCTCATGTTCAGAGAGCGGCAGGCCGTGCAGGGTTCTGTCATGCCAGACTCACACGAGTCTGACATCGCAGCACAGCCGTGCATACTTTTGACAAGAATGTGCATGTGTTTTTGAAACACATGACAATAACCATACTGACCCGCAGACACTTGCACTGCTTTCCCCGCCCACCGGCCATCCTGCCGCCTGGGATTATTTGCAGTCAGCTGACACTCAGGGTGGGGGCTAATTGCAACCAATTACACGTGCCGGTGGGCGAGCAAAACAATGAATATTGAATTGTCAGCTCCGGAAGGGAAAAGCGTGACTCTGAAGGAGTTTGCTGTCATGGCACAGCCTCGGGTGAGTACACCGCGCGCGCTCCTACCCCCCTATCCCCTCCACAAATGTTTTTAATATCTGTATTTTGGTCCCCATAGACTTATATGGGCACCGGAATGCGGAGCAGATCCGGACTTTTTTTTCCCAATCCGGTCCCGGATTTTGGCGGGTTCGATCAACTCTAGTCTGTATTATACAATCCAGATAAGCTAGAATATGGACTACCAATGACTCAAAATATGTTTGACCTTTGTTGAAAACAATGTTTAACCTTTGTCAAAGATATAAAAGAAAGAACTAGGCATATTGAATATTAACATGTCTTATCCTTTGTTCTCACAGGAGAGGATCCACTAACAAAAGATAGGTGGTCAATACGAGTAGTCTTTGTCCACACCATCACTTCTATGACCTAATAGACTCCTGGCTAATAATGTTTTGTGGTATAATTAGTTGTCTGTGAAGTCTAGTGAATCTTAGACCAAGTTCACATGGCAGTATTTTTAGCCTGCACTCTGTTTAAAAAAAACGCACTGCACTTAGACTAATGTTATTCAATGTGATAGTGAGGATGAGCAATTTTTTTTTACACTCACCAAATGCATGTAGAAAAAAAAATATAAATTTTGCATGCATTAATTTCTTCCGTAATTGGGACTCACCCATTCAAGTCTTTGGGTGTGCAAAAGAAAAATGGATGTCATACGGAGCAACGGTAAGCAATCTGTTTTTAAGGATACATTGCAATTCTGTAACATAAAAAACTGTAAATGGTCTCAAATTATTGATAACTGCTTCTAAAAAAATGGATTGCATACAGATGACGAGTGAGAAAAAAAATTGTTTTCTAAATGAAACTCAATATTTAGACAGTTTGTGATCCTATTCCTTGGAGAAGATCTTAGACGCGCATACATATTAGACTAATGTTGACCGAACCTACTGATATTGATAGCTTCAGTGTAATGTGTATGGGGAAGCCAGACAACTGATTGTCGGGGGAAATGTTAATTGGGCATATCTGTTTTCGGACTGCCGATCGCATAGCTCTACAGGTGATAAGCCGATGGCCGACTTGTCACGCTTTAGATGGCTTTTGGCCAACAATCAGCGTGAAACATAGTTAGGCCGACAGCCATTAATGGATATGGTGGCTTTAAGAGAACAATAATTAGGAATTCAGAAAAAGTGTTTACATTGGAATTCAAGCTATCAAAAAAATTTATGGGAGCAGTTGTCCCATTCTCTGCAGGTACGCATAATATTACATAAATACTTTTCTTAGGAAAATTTCATTGTTCCTTTTTTAATTTCCCAGTAGTAAAGTTAAAATAAAATGAAGTCAAATTTCTTAGAATAGTTAGTCTCTCAGATTTCAGCAGGGAAATTACCTTTTGGAAACAAAATTTGAATACAAATCGCATTATATTTGCCGTGTTACTGGTTATAATTAAAATCTATGCTACTGGAACCCATAGGGAGGGAAATTACCTCACATGGTAACACCATGTATCCAAACTAATCTTAATCTTTCCAATATGAAACATACATTTTTGATGTTTGTTATGCTAGTTCAAAATATTGCCCTAGTAACCATTTGTATAAAGACCCCCATACACATTGCACTTATGTAAGCTGATTCTGCTAATATTGGCGGGTTTGATCGATGGTCTAATGTGTATGGGGGTTTCAGCTGACTGATTGTTGGGTGAGATGTCGATCAAGCATGTTCGATTTAGGACTAAATATTGCATTTTCTCACATAGATAAGCCACTGGGCGATGAGTCAGTCGACTGCTTTTTCACAGCCATCTAATGTGTAAGGCAAGCACTGGGCTTTTATTTAGTCATCTTTCTTGCTATAACATTTGTGCTGTATCCTAGGAAGTCTTATCATGGGTATACCCTGAGAACAATAGCATTATAGATGTCAAATCTCGCTGTACAGTGAAGGAAATAATTATTTGATCCCTTGCTGATTTTGTAAGTTTGCCCACTGACAAAGGCATGAAGAGTCTAATTTTAAAGGTAGGTTCATTTTAACAGTAAAAGATAGAATATCCAAAATAATTCCAGAAAATCGCATTGTATAAATTATATAAATTTATTTGAATTTTGCAGAAAGAAATACGTATTTGATCCCCTACCAACCATTAGAAGTTCTGGCTCCTACAAACCACTTACACACTCCCAATCAACGTGTTACTTGCATTAAAGACAGCGGTCTTAAATTGTCACCTGTATAAAAGACTCGTCATGGAGTGGCCTAGCCAGTCTCCAGACCTTAATAACATAGAAAACTTATGGAGGGAGCATATTGCTTTGGGAGTTGTTTGCCATGTTCTGTCGTGTTGGGTTGCCTAAGCAGATCCTTACCTATCAGGGAACCCCGTTTATGTCTAAAGTCACCAGGGAACTGTGCAAACTTCTCCAGATTAAGCAGCTACGCACATCGGTGTACCATCCGCAGACTGATGGGCTAGTAGAACGGTTTAATAAAACACTAAAAACTATGTTGAAAAAGGTGGTTTCCCAGGATGGGAAGGACTGGGATATGTTATTACCGAATTTAATTTTTTGCCATCCAAGAAATGCCACAGTTTCCACAGGATTTTAACCACTTGAATTATTATAGATAAGAGATAAGAGACGCATCCCTAAAATCTGTTTTAACTCGCACAGCATACTGTCCTCAAACTACACAGCAAAAATCTATTGACAGATTCCCTTTAAATGTCTTTTTTAAGAATATCCTTCTATATGTGTCACAGCAAAAATTTGGTAACAATAAACAGTTATATGTTATGTAAATACATACATTACGGTGTTGATGCCAGCCAACTGTTGAAACATTTGCAATCCACAACCCACTATAAGAGCGCGGCGTGTTGGAGGGTATATTAACATTCTGTATATGACAGGTCCACCTTTAAAAGAAACACGAAAAAAAAAAAATAAGCAGATGGGCATGAGTTTACAGTATATATTCACAGTAAATTGATATGTAGGTAGAATATCATATCATATATGGTAGTGTCATGGAGTCACATGAACCCGAAAGTTTTAACATTATCCTACCTGTGCCTCAAAAAATCTAATGATGATCAATGTTGTAGGCCTGCAATACATTTCCGTGCCGCCGGTTTGTGTTTGGGACGTTTATACACGTACTGGCGGCACGAGCACACGTGCACCAATGTTACCCTATGGTAACAGGCACACACACATAGCCATACGGAACATATGTCCGTGTGGATTGTACGTGTGTGCGTTTTTTCACACGGCTGACATGTCAGTGTTTCTCCCGCATCACGCAGACACGGACCCGCTAAAGTCAATGGGTCCATGCCTGCACTTACGTGACACGTAGCATGTATGTGTGCTATCCGTACCGTCCGTATAACGTGTATTCATAGTATGACTAGGGGGTGGATCCACATCCTTTTCTCACTTGTTGGTTTTAAATCTAGCATATGGCGCCGTAAACCAAATCTCCTTGAAATCAACCAGAGTAGATACATAGTACACTCATTTGAAAGACATCTTTGTGTCTGTCTATTGAGCTATTTTAACCCTTTTAAATGAGTTTAAACAAAGGTTACCAATTAATAGTGATTATGACAGCTGATAGTCCAATTAGACACACCAGAATCTCATGATTACGCATTTTCAACGTCATTTTCCATCAGAAACGGATCAAGACAAACGGACCGAACAAGGACATGACACGTACGTATCTCACGCCTATACAGACATTCAATACGCACGCACGGCGAGCATACACCATCACACGGATGTCACACGTACCGGCGAAACAGACATCAAAAACGGAACACGGACCCGAAAAACGGAACGCAAGACACACACGTGTTTTTGCGGAAGTGTGTTGCAGGCCGTACACAGTACTGACATTTTGGGAAACATAAGGGGGTAACTTGGATGACCTCTCTCAATCATCTGCTTAACACCTGAAAGGCATTTCCGGTATATAATACCTTCTTTAGAAAAGTTCAATATACAGTATATGTAAGGACTTGTGTTTTTCAGATTTGTTTTTTTGATATTCAAGATGGAAATGTACATCTACGTGATGGTGCTTACCAACCTATCTTCTCAGTACTAATATTATGCTGTAGTACAATTCAAAGATATGTTACTTTTCACAAATAGCAGGTAGGACATCTGCATTGATAAATCAGTAAATCAAAGATTCACCAGTAATCCTGGGTTTACACATGCCAACGGACGCCATTAAACGGCCTCTGCTTGGCTACATGCAAGACTCATTTAGGCAAGCTGATAATCAGAAAGAGCATTCCTTATAACTCTCATTTGCGATTATCGGCTCGAGTAAACATGCCAGCCTCCACATGATGAGCTAGCAAAATGTTTGTTTTTCAGGTGATTGGATTATTCAAGTTTCCAATAAAATCATCTTTCTCTGCAGTACGCCGTCCAGTGTAAGTGGATGTGCTGCTGATACTGTGCACGTAGATTATCGTTATGTAACTGATCGTTCTGTGTGTACAACTCATTGGCCTGTCTAAACAGGTTATTAATCGTGGATTGGCTTCTATATAGACCATGTAGTTATTTTATTGGTTGCAGTTGGGTCGTCTACATGCTGACTATGGGTCCATCTACACTCAACAATCGCCGATCTGTAAACATTTAGCCATTTGGCTGTCGATTAATAGCCTGTTTATTCATACAGAACATGGTAAACAATGTGCACGAAGCAATCTGTAGTAGATCATTCTGTGCACATTGGATCCCATTGTTCTCAGCAGTGCGAGTCCTGTTTACACAAGACGATGCACTGCTGACAAGGATGATCTTTTGAGCGGCACAAAACATCATTTCACCTGATGAATAAGCGTTTGGTTTGTTCATCTGGTGATTGGCAGCAGCCTGTTTGCACTAAAGATTATCGTGATCAACCATTCTCAAAGGGTACGGGTCACATCCCCAATGCCCTTTAACATAGTAACAGGCACATATGTGGGCCAAAATTCCCTGCCTAACCATCCCTGTCTATTGCTATTGGGAAAACCAATGTTTAAAATAAAAAAAATTTAGGAAGTTTGTTTTCCTTATGCTAATTAGGCCTGTGACTAGTATATAGGACATTGATTCCCCTGACTAGTCTGCCCTCTTTCAGATGCTCCTGGGGGCGTGAAAACATGCTTTACAAAAGCGGGTGCTTTGCCAGGGTGGCTTTGTTGCCCTTAGCATTGAGCTTCTCTGATGCCGGGTGTATGTGTCCCGACATCTGTGAGCCTCACAGCGCATGAATAGAAGTTGTCCGCACTTCCGGTCATGCGCACTATGCCCTTTCTAAAGCTGAGACACATACAACCACAATGCTAATGGGAACAAAGCCACTTTTGTAAAACATGTTATCACTCCCACGGGGCGTGATAACACGGAAAGAGGGCAGACTAGTCAGGGGAATCAACGCCTCTGCGACTAGTCACAGCTCTAATTAGCATAGGGATAACGAACCTTATAAATCATTTGTTTAAACATTGGTTTTGGACAATAGCAGTAGACAGGGATGGTTAGGCATGTAATTTTGTCCCACACATGTGCCTGCTGCTAGGTTAGAGGGCATAGGGGATGTGACCAGTTCCCTTTAAGAATGCACTTTCACAATAATCTTGGAGTGTAGCTTAAGTATAATTACAGAGACATTTACCAGTCACTAATTAGCCATGCTCCCTTTGACTGCTAAGCCTAGGATGAGCTGGGATTTTCATGAATAAAATACAAATTATACTGAATCCTTTCCTATTAATTTATATATTAATCTGTTCAGCTCCTCCTGCTAAATAACTTGCTATTCATAGATTGTACAGCATTTCTGAGCTGACATTTAAAGGTATTTTAAGCATAACACAGGTTTAACGGAGATGTGGACTTTCAGGAGCAGTGCATGCCTGGAAGTGAGGAAAAGAAAGTTCCAGTACCAATAGTGATGGAAAAATGCTGAAGAGAACGCACCCATATAAAAGCAGTGACTGGCTATGTGCACACAGATTTTTTTAGGGGTTTTTGGAGCAGAAAGAGTGGGTACTCTCCAAATCTCAAACCTCTTAAAAACTAAGCGTTTCTGCCACAAAAACTCAGCAAACGCTCTCAGTGTGCACATAGCCAACGACAAGTTACAGAGCACAGGAATTGGAATCATTCCTATACATATTAGAATACTATGTGTAGGTATAACTACAGGGATAAAGGCCACAAGAACATGTAATAACCCTCACTTAGGGTGAAATAACGAGTATTCTGATCAGGATTCTGAATGTGTGAATACACAATGTCACTAAAACTATTCCAATGAGAATATAGAATGCTATTTTTTTTTTATAAAGGAGACTACCCATAGTAAGTGCACAAGTATTTTGCTATTTAATGAACACGCTGGATACAACATAAATAAACATTATGCAATAAGGTATGTAACACCTAAAATGCTTGATGGAATAGAAACATACATCATGTCATGAATATTCTGAAACAAGTGATTTATGGAGAATTCCAAGGTAGAAGTGTGTTGCCTAGCAACTTCGTTAATTCAGAAATGTGAAGACAATGTGAAAACATTTTAAAAACTGCATTGTACTATTTTTAGTAGCATTTATTATACAAAGCAGATAATTGTCCTTTACGTCTTTCTAGAGATTTTTCTTTTTTGTAGACAGTAAAAAAAAAAAAAAAAAAGTGCAGACTTATTTTTGGGAAAACAAACGACTTTACTTGTATAAGTAGGGAAGTAAAATTCAACTTCTATTCAAAAGGGGTTTTCTGGGGAATCTACATGATTGTTTAAAGGGAACCAATCACTAGGATTTTCGTATATAAGCTAAAGCCAGTGCTATACTGGCACTATCAGGCTGATTCTATACATACCTGTAGTGGTCAGCTCAGATGTTTAGGTTTTGAAATTTAATAAGGTAAAGTTTATAAAATTAGCTGCTTGTTGAGCGATAGCAGCAAAGGAGCAGATCATATATTCATAGTTATCCCCTCCCTCTGTTAGAATTAGCATAAGTATTATACAATTGACTCACTGTCTCTTACAGGACCTGTGTGTGGTCATAGCCATGTGACCAGAAGGGGCGGGGCCTCATCTAACAAAGCTGAATACCAGGTCACATGGGTATGAGCTCACACAGGTCCTGCAACAAAGTGAATAGTTTGTATAATACTTATGCTAATTCTAAACAGGGGGCGAAGATAATTATGAATATATTATTTGATCCTCAGCTGCTGTCACTCAACAAGTAGCTAATTTTCTAACCTTTACTTTCTTGGATTTCAAAACCTAAAAGTCCGAGCTGACCACTACAGGTATGTATAGAATCAGCCTGATAGTGCCAGTATAGCACTGGCTTTAGCTTATATACAAAAATCCTGGTGATTAGTTCCCTTTAAGTGCCAGGCATATAATTTTTCTAGTCATAGACAGTGGGATGTATCATCTTCTGACTTTGAAGTCTCTAATACCGAAAAGGCTGAGGGAGGTTCCTATAGGGGAAGAGGCCAGAGAAGAGGAAAGCGGAACAAAAGATGGCAGAGGCCCGAAAACCAGAGTGGGAGGGTACCAATGACCGGTATGGGACAGACAGAATCCCCTGGGCCCTCTTTGTCTGTTGGATCAGAAGAGGGTGCATTATCTTCCTCTTTTTTAGAATGAACGACGGGAGTCCCTTACGATCTGAGGAGCAGAGTCCAATAAGGTGATGCATATCTAGAGACCCATACTCACTTAACAGGGGTCAAATCATCAGTCTGTCTGAATATTGTCTTAGTGAGCAAGACTATGGCATCCTGAGGAAAGGGCTGTCATTTATCCCCACAAATAAGTTTAATTGCTTTCACTGGGTCAAGGATGTTAACCTCTTTTGCAGGAAATTAAAATGGAAAAAGTTTTTCTTAAAAAATGATAGAGATAAATGCAAAGATATGGGAATGATAGATGAGCATCTGGATAGCTATTATTATTATTATTATTATTTATTTATAGAGCACCATTAATTCCATGGTGCTGTACATGAGAAGGGGGTTACATACAAAATACGTATACAAGTTACAGTAGACAGACTAGTACAGAGGGAAGAGGGCCCTACCCTTGCGGGCTTACATTCTATAGGATTATGGGGAGGAGACAATAGGTGGGGTGTAGGTCAGGCGGCGGCTCCGCACGGTGGTCGGGCGGCAGCTCCGCACGGTGGTCGGGCGGCAGCTCCGCACGGTGGTCGGGCGGCAGCTCCGCACGGTGGTCGGGCGGCAGCTCCGCACGGTGATCGGGCGGCAGCGAGTTCATTGTAGATTGTAGGCATTTCTGAACAGATGAGTTTTCAGGTTCCGTTTGAAGTTTGCAAGGGTAGGGGATAGTCTGACGTGTTGAGGCAGCGAGTTCCAGGAGACTGGGGATGCTCGGGAGAAGTCTTGGAGTCGGTTGCGTGAGGAGCGAATGAGAGAGGAGGAGAGGAGGAGATCTTGGGAGGACCGGAGGTGACGTGTTGGAGTGTAGTGGGAGAGTAGTTCGGAGATGTACGGAGGGGAAAGATTATGCACAGCTTTGTAGGTCAGTGTTAGAAGTTTGAATTGGATACGGTGGAAGATTGGAAGCCAGTGGAGGGACATGCAGAGGGGAGAAGCGGGGTGGTATTGAGGAGAGAGGTGGATAAGTCGGGCAGCAGAGTTAAGGATGGACTGGAGAGGGGCGAGCGTGTTGGCAGGGAGGCCACAGAGGAGGATGTTACAGTAGTCGAGGCGGGAGATTATGAGGGCATGCACTAGCATTTTAGTAGATTGCAAATTGAGGAAAGGGCGGATTCTGGAAATATTTTTGAGTTGAAGACGGCAGGAGGTGGTGAGGGACTGGATGTGTGGTATGAAGGATAAGGCAGAGTCAAAGGTCACTCCGAGGCAGCGAACTTTGGGTACTGGCGAGAGCGTGGTGTTATTTATTGTAATAGATAGATCAGGTGGAGAGTGTAGGTGAGACGGAGGAAAGATGATTAGTTCAGTTTTGGCCACATTGAGCTTTAGGAAGTGAGAGGAGAAGAAGGAGGATATAGCAGATAGACATTTCGGGATTTTGGACAGCAGAGATGTGGCATCTGGGCCAGAGAGGTAGATCTGGGTGTCGTCAGCTATCAGACTCTTATGGGACTTGCACAAGAACAGGTTGAGACACACGATAGAGGCCTTGGTCCATTTATAGACTTGAGAGCCAAGAGTAGGAAGATGCCACCAGTAGGTGACACCACCAGTGTAGACATATTCCTGACTCTTGTTGAAAGAGATCTTCGTAAAATCCCAAGTATGAACAAGGGAACAGAATCAAATTTATCAGGAGAAGAGTGGATGGCACTTGAAAGGCTTGAACGGGATGAACAACTGATTATAAAACCTTCTGATAAAGGGGGGAATCTTGTGATCATGGACCATATATCTAGATATGTGTAATTTCATTCTAAATAATAAACATTTATGAGATTATTTCTGGAGACCCCACACAGAGGTACATGGAATTATTGCTTGACATTCTTGAAACAGCAAGGGAGGATGGCATCATATCATCTAATGAGTACACATTTCTCAAACCTGTACACCCGGTGACACCGAACTTTTAACTCTATACCAAAAATACACAAGGGGTTGGAGACCCTTAGGGGACGCTTGATTGTATCCGGTATAGCATCCTTGACTCAAAATTGTGGGATATATGTGGACAGAATCCTACGTCCATTTGTTGACTCTTTACAATCATTTACCAGAGACACGATGGACCTGTTTGGAAGTTGGATGGGGTGTCAGTGGATAAGAATGTACTGCTGGCTTCCATAGATGTCTAGGCTTTATATAGTAGCATCCCACATGAGAAAGGGCTACAAGCAGTGCAGCATTATCTTGACACCCATAATAGGGAATGTAATAGACACAATGTCTTTATGCTGGATCTGATGAATTTCATTTTGCAACAACTTCTTTACATTCAACAGGAAGTACTTCCACCAGCTCAGGGGCGAAGCTATGGGGAACCCCTGTGCTCCCACGTATGCTAACCTGTTCCTGGGATGGTGAGAGGAAAACACTGTCTTTGGTGATGAGGAGAGCTGGCGGCAGTCACGGATTCTTTTATGGTCAAGATATATTGATGATGTCCTGGTATTGTGGTCTGGTTCTGAGCAGAAATTTTTGAAATTTGTGGAAGTCCTGAATATCAATGACCTGGCTCTTAGGTTCACGTCCGAGTACAACTGACTGGACACGGCTGCCATTTTTGGATATCCTTATAACACGGGGGATTGATGGCAGTCTGGAGACAAAAACATTTCGTAAACCAATGACTACCAATAGCCTACTACAGTGGGATAGTCATCATCCCCCTCCTTTGAAAAGGGGTATCCCTAGAGGTCAGTACCTAAAATTGCGTAGGAAATGCTCAAGGATGGATGACTTCAAGGTTCAGGCTGATGATATGACCAGGAGATTCCTGGAGAGAGGATACCTGAGGGGTGTACTACATCCAGCATGGGACAATGCAGAAAGGCAGAATAGGGAGAGTCTTTTGAACCCCTGGTTACCATGTGAGGACGGGGGGATATTAACCAGATTGATAGGGACCTTTGATTGCCAGAACAGTCGCATTTATGAGATTCTTAAGAGGCATTGGGGGGTGCTTTTGGTGGATCCCAATATCAAAAGATTCATCCCCCAAAAATCCAGCATTACATACAGGAGAGGACGATCCCTTAGAGACCATCTAGTGCACAGCCACTACAAGAAACCTGTTCCAGCAGGGACATGGATAGATAGGAGGGTGTGTGGGTTTTTTCGCTGTGGAGATTTTTCCTACTGTGGATATATGAGACTAAGTATATAAAAAGTGCTGCTAACGGAAAATAATTTTTCATTAGAGAATTCGCTAACTGTAAGACGACTGGTGTTGTTTTCGTAGCCACCTGTACCTTCCCCCTGGACTATGTGGGGAAAACGAGGAGAGAATTCAAGAGACGGGTGGGGGAACACCTAGGGGATATTCATAACCACCGGGACACCCCCTTGGAAAGACATATGAATGAGACAACGGGGATTCACATCAGGTGTCCTTCTGTGTCATGGAGGTTGTGAAGTCCAACCCGAGAGGGGGTGACCATGATCGCTGTATATTACAAAAAGAAAGCGAATGGACTTTTAGACTGGACTCTATGGCCAATAAGGGAATTAATGAACAGCTATCTTTTACGTGTTTTTTGTAGTTACCAAGTGTCATACGTTGTGGTCCTGTTTTTAAAATGTTTTGGCGGAATAATCCTATATATGGGATTGTAATGGTATCCATTATCTTAGGTGTCCCAATGGGTCTAAGTTGTTTTATAATATGATAAATTACCAAGAAATTTGATAATCACCCCATCATCCTCCCCTCCTCAAAAAACCCGCCCCTAATGTTTACGTACCCAAGTGACTAGCAGATTTATTTAGAGGTAAAATTCCCCCCCTTTTTTTACTATTTAATACCCATATGTAAATGAAGTAATTATATGCATATGTGCTCATGGTTTTTGCTGTAAAAAGATGAGGGCTATTAGACGTTGCACCGGAGTGGCAGCTGGGGGCGGTGCTCTCTTAAATTCCAGGCATGAAAGCGCTGGATATAACCCGGTTAAAACTGTTGTGGGTGACGTTCGTTTCGAGTATGTGCATTGGAGCAGTGGGTCTCAGCATCTTGACCGGATGTTGCATGCGTTCCACTGCGGAATGCGGAAGTGGAGGCACGTCCTGCGGTCATGTAGGTGACGTCTATTCTGGGCATACGCTATGGCTATATCCGGTCTTATCATGGACCGAATGTCACTGCGTTCCACTGAGGAACGTGGAAGTAACGGGGAATCTGACATGTGAACGGGGAGGATGCGTGGAGGGGATAGAGTTAGGAACATAATTAGGATATCTCCTTAATCATTGGATGAGATTTGGATTTGAGGACACCTGTGGGGTTATAAGGCAATTTCATCCACCTGGTGGCCCCCTAGCATCATGAAAATCTGGCAGCATAGTGGCTGATCTTTGATGTATCTATCCACACTAATTGACTATCAGCCTCCTAATGAACCAAGGTTGGGGAAACGCGTCGAGCATGAGGCGGATTTAAGATAAGTGGTATCTATATTGTCCCTGCTATTGTAAAGGTTCTCTTGGAGAACACTGGTTACCGCCTGAAATTCTAGGAGTTAATTGTGAACCCAGGTATCGCACTTTATAGTTATGCGAACTGCACTTTATCTTTGGTTGTAGGGGTTTATAGGGTAATAGCAGGAATAGCAGTCGGTGAGTGGGGGTGCCATATCGTAATATTAATATTAGGGTGCCAACATCCACGGCTAGGTAGGGCACAGGAGGGAGTGGACATTATAGGGATTGTTTTTCCCTCTCTCTGCTGTGCACTGGATTGTTTTATCGAAATTATTTGTGGTTATGCATTTTTAACAATATCACTAAATGTTATGTTTTAGTTAGGGATCTATGTTTTTACTGTCATATACCTAATAACTAGTGTTACATGAAAAGGAAATCCAGCACTACCACCCGATAATATAAAACAATGATTATTTATGCAATGTCCATTACAAAATAGAATTAAAAAGGATCCATAGAAAAGCAGCTTCAATTTGACACATTTCTGGTGAAACCGCCCTTAGTCATAACATCCTGCTACTTGTTAGTGCAGAAAAACTGACCTTAAGGCCTAATTCACATGTCCCCGTAAAACACAAACATACACGTTTCACAGTCCGTTGTGAAGGTGTGTGTGTTTGTTCCATGTGCTGTCCCTGTACTATACGTGTGACATCCGGATAGCCCACGGACAGCAAGAGCTGGTTAACTTACCCGTCTCTGGCGCTGCTGTTACTTCTGATCTGTGCAGTGAATATGCATGAGATTAATGAGCGGGCCCGGAAGCAACAGCAGAGGCAGAGACCGCAGAGCTGGAGACAGGTATGTATAAAAATTCTTTATTTTTGTGACCTGTGTTTTCTCCGATACATGTGATCCGTATGACATCAGTGTGACATCAGTGTGCGGTCCATGTGACACCCGTGCTGCCAAGCTCCACACAGCCACACGGTCCTTGTGAAAACACGGATGTGAGCACAAACCCATTGATTTTAATGGCTCTATGTTTGTCCGTGTCTCCGGTACATGTGAAAACAGATGTCACATGCACTGGAGACACGGATGTGTGAAGGAGGCTTAAAAGATCATCGTGTGTAAAAGAGAGCTGTGCTTCTAAGGACACTGGCAGGCTATGCTAATCTATTACTGATCATTCTGTGATTATATATTGTAGGTCTTCCTGACCCCCGATCCGCAAATATGTAGCTGATAAACAGCTTAGTTTCACTGGTCGGCTGGTGTAGACCCAGCTGAAGTCGGTGAGTGGACTGGGTTAAACAGACTCTCTGGTCAGCACCGGGATCATTGTGTCAATGTAGGCAAGATGTGACTGGCTTGATAGGTTAATTGAGAATACATTTGAATTAGTATTTTATACTTTCGGTATTATAGTATTATATAACGTGTGGTGGCCCTTGAAAAAGGTACCCGAAACGTACGTTGGGTTTGGACCGCAGATCATCTCCCTACCAGTTAGAATTTCTGGGTATGTACCTATGCACTTATGCCTATTAGGTTTGCTTCCCCATTCATTGTATACCCTGGGAACTGTTAGCTCCAGTATGTTGAGGAAATGGGTTGAACCTGTGTGGTTTCCCAGATTATAACTGCGGGGGATGTAATGTAAATGTCATGTGGGAAGTTGATGTGAGGCATATAGAAGAGATTTACATACTTTGCCTCCCTCCGACCATGACATGAATATTATATAATTTAATTCCGATTTCGGTCCCCACTTAGTGAGGTTATTACTCCTTATGTCCTCTATATTTTGTTACAAGGTTTAGGAGATCTACTTTGGTGTACTCCTTTTTTATATGGTGATTGCTCAATAAAGTATTTTTGGATTATTAATACTCCATTGTGTGTTTTTTAACACATATATTGAATGTGCTCAAATATTGTAGGTCTTCCTGACTCCCGATCAGCAAATAAGTAGTTGATAAACAGCTTAGTTTCGCTGGTCGGCTGGTGTAGACCCAGCTGAAGTCTGTGAGTGGACTGGGTTAAACAGAGTCTCTGGTCAGCACCGGGATCACTGTGTCAATGTAGGCAAGATGTGACTGGCTGGATAGGTTAATTGAGAATACTTTTTAATTAGTATTTCATACTTTCGGTATTATAGGAGTTTATGTTCACTATTTTTTTTTAGCAAGTGTACACTACTATTGAACTTATTAAATTTCTCACATCATCTGATTTTCAATCTACACAAAGAAGATATCTGGATTTGCAAAGAAAAAAAAAAACATTCATCAAAGTGTTTTCGCCACACAACTTTTGTAAAAACTGTTGAAAAGTTGTGCACGAAATTGGGCAAACATTTTGCAACTTTGGCTTTTTCACAACAGTTTCAGGCAGCTCCACTAAAATTAAAGCTGAGGAGGAGCCAGGGCAAGATGAACAGTGGCAACGCTTGCCCACCAAATTCATCAATGGCTGCGTTTTCTGTCATGCCCTACTTAAATGATTTCTGCACATCTTCAAAACATCCCTTCATTAAGGCTGGCATGTACAATGTCGGTCTTTTAATTGGGCCCCTAATGTCTATTGTAGAGATACAGCTCACTCGGCGGCGTTTGTGGGAGGCACAGGAGGTAACTTTAAACAAAATGTCCAGGCTGCTTTGTTAAAGCTCCATATTTCTTTGCAATGAAAGAGAATACACAATCCCAGGAAAGGCACTACCATGGTAATCCAGCACACAAGTCCAATAATGGAGACTTCACACAGGAGGACTCATTACCTCCACAAACAGGCCACTAATGAACCCGCCTGACTTTATGTCCACCATACCACGCCCCAGGAGAGGGATATGTGATCAGCCAGTCCCACTCATCTCTGACTGCTCTAAACATGGCACTTGTCAGACCTATTAACCCCCTCAATACTATACGTACTGTAGCTTGCTTCCAGGCTTACATTACAGAGGAGAACCACCTCTGTGATACATATCTCCCCTCCATGATGTGTCCGGCAGCCATCTTACACTATAAATTGAAAAAGATTACTGCTTCGCTCCATAAACAGCACCAATCCTGCCCGCAGGCTGTGTGTTGTATTGCGGCTCAGTTTTATTAATTTCAATAGAATGAAGTTGCAATACCAAGCACAAGTGAAGTGTTAGGAAAGTAAGCATCTAATCTATGACAACCCTTTTACATTTCCAGGATCACTCTTTTATTTTATCTTTAAAAACGAATTTAACATTTAAAATGTTTAGTATTGTGTCTTATACAAAGCAATTAATTACAGGATTAATTAACCAATCAGAATTCTGAAGGTCATCCAACATTTGAATAATTGGCAGAATTTTATGGATATGTTGAATTGCAACGGATTTATTCATCTCCGGTTGTTTTGTTTCTTTTGCTGTTGCTTGGAGTATCATATACTTAGTGCTATAAATACAAAGTGATCCCCATCAATTCATAGGAGATAATCATGAGCACGATGTTGCTTTGAGACATATGCAGTATGGAAAATGAGGAATTTCTTCAGAAAAAAAGTATGTGTACTAAGCTGCCAGCCACATTTATAATTTAGTTTACCAGTAATAGCAAAATATATGGATGTCAATCTTTTGGAGGTTATATATGAAATATTCAGAAAGCTACCTTGAGATATGAGACGTTGAATCAACAAGCGGGAAGGATCAGGCCAGGATTACCTTCCTTGCTTATTAACTCCTTTAGGACCAAGCCAGTTTTTCTCTTAAGGACAAGACATATTTGTTTTTTTTTATGTTTGTTGGCTCTTTGTGTTACCTGGGTTTCCTCGTTTCTCCGGTTTCCTCCCACACTCCAAAAACATACTATTAGGGAATTTAGATTGTAAGCCCCAATGGGAATAGAGATGATCACATCTGTAATTAGCTGCAGGTTTAATAGCGCTATATAGGTGAGTAAAATAAAATATTTTAAGATGAGGTTACACACCCAGGGACAGACATATCATTGGTGCAACCTGTGCAACACCAATGATAAGTGGAAAAATGTAAGCAATGCCTTTCTTATCAAGGACCCTGCTATTGTTTACCTGCAATGTTTATTTCACCTTCAGAAGATTATCATTTCCGCTCTAGGTCTGCTACAGCAGGTGAGCCCTAGTCAGACATGCCCCTTCTGTGATTAGCAGCTCACTGTCTATAGACATTGTACACTAAGAGCTTGATGTAGGCAGGGGCAGCTGCATTTCTAAATGTAAAAACTCTGTCAGAACCACTGCATCCAGTAAACATAGTGATACATCATTGCATTTAGGGTCCCTTTGCCTATATCATGCTGCTCTCAGATGAGGTAGCAAAAACCTGCTGACAGATTCCCTATAAATTGGTATTTTTGCATTGTTACATAAAAGAAAAGAAAGATGCTAAGTTAACTGTGTCAAAAATCTGATAGTAAATTCTGAAGTCTGAGGACTCTGACTTATTATGGATACAACATGCCTTATATTCTGGAGAGCCCTACATGTCTGTTCATTAAACTAGAAAGTTTATTGATTTCAATGGACTCTGTGTAATACTAAGTCCTAGATTAGTCATGGCAGGTGTCTATGAGACACCCCCTATTACTAAGGCCGGTTTCACACATCCGGCTTTTCGCCGGTTTGCCGGATCCGGCGCTCTCCCATACAGTGACTACAGTACAGTGACAGCGCAAAAAGCGCCGGTCACATGCTGTCATGTGACCGGCGCATGTGACCCGGAAGTTACAGCGCTGTCACTGTACTGTATTGTCTGTACGGGAGAGCGCCGGATCCGGCAAACCGGCGAAAAGCCAGATGTGTGAAACCGGCCTAATCTGTAAGTGAAAGTAAATAAACACATACACCCCAAAAAATCCTTTATTTGATATAAAAGACAAAAAAGCCACCCTCTTTCACCACTTTATT
Organism: Anomaloglossus baeobatrachus; assembly: GCF_048569485.1. Taxonomy (NCBI): domain Eukaryota; kingdom Metazoa; phylum Chordata; class Amphibia; order Anura; family Aromobatidae; genus Anomaloglossus; species Anomaloglossus baeobatrachus. The sequence continues at coordinate 365,353,700 of NC_134356.1, forward strand.
AACATCCCAAATGCCCCTCCAGGTCCGACGTAATCCACATGAGGTCCCATGACACTTCCAGCACTGCTACATCTGACGCTCACAGCGAGCGCCATAGAACAAGAATGCCCACTGTGAGCTCCACGCAGCAACTGAAGTGAGTCACGATATCAGCGGTGAAATCACTCAGATTAGCCGCAGCCACAGCTGGAGTCCTCCACATTTGACAGCAAAACACCCGAGTGACATCAGTGATGCAGTCACTCAGGTAATTTCAGGTCACAGCTGGAGTCCTCCATATGTGACCGCAAATCAGGCCGCGACTGAACCTCACAGCAGTTAACCCGTGATGTCACTACCACAACACACGCTGTACTGTGGGGCCCGCAGCTGTAACATCAGGGGTTCACCCGAGTTCATTCTGATCGCTCAGCTCTGTCCACACTCACAGGTGGCAGTCATGTTCTATGACGTTCGTTATGACAGGACAGGGATGTAGCAGAGCTGATACACCGTGAGACCTCGTGTGGATTACGTCGGACCTGCAGAGGTGTTTGGGGGTTAATGAAGTGGTGAAAGAGGGTGCTTTTTATATTTTATTCCAATTAAATAAATAAGATTTTTAGGGTGTTTGTGTTTATTTACTTTCAGTTACAGATTAGTGATGAGGGAGGGGTCTCATGGACAACTGCCATCATTAATGTGGGACTTAGAGACAGCTATGGGCTGCTATTAACTCCTTATTACCCCGATTGCCACCACACCAGGGCAATTGGTAAGAGCTGGGTCCAGCACCAGAATTGGCGCATCTTATGGATGTGGCACCTCTGTGGTGGCTGTGGGCTGCTATTGTTAGGCTGGAAAGGGCCAAATAACAATGGCCCTTACCACACTAATAATATCAGCTTCAAGATTTCTGCTGTGCCTTGGCTGGTTTTAAAAAAATGGGGGGACCCCACGTCATTTTAAAAAATAAATAAACCAAATACAAAAAAAAACAAAAACAAAACGTGTGGGATCCCGTCTATTTTTCATAACCAGCCAAGGTACAGAAGACAGCTGAGGGTTGCAGCCTGCAGCTGCTGCTGTTCATGTGCTGGATATAAAAAATGGGGGGGGCCCACGTCATTTTTTATAAAAAATTTAAAAAAAAAAAAAAAAAAAAAAAAAAAGCAGCCGGCCAAGCTAGCGATCCCTCTATAGACCTATTCTGTTATTTCTTTTTATCTATTCTGTTCTTTCTTATTATCCATTCTAGATGTTCTATTTATTTCTATCTATCCATCTATTCTAGCTATCAATTATCCTATCCTATCATTTTTTCTCCTTTAAAAAACGCATTAACAAAAAAACCAAACGCACCTGCATTACATGCATTTTTTTTTCCATTTCTAGGCTCTGTGACAAGGTGCAGTTTTGGTTGCAGTTTGTGTGCAGAAAAAACTGCAGCATGCGCATATAGCCTTAAAGCTTGTCTAGCAGTTTGCATAACATTTTGGCAAAAAAGTGTATATGCCTAAATACATACTAGCATATTTTCAGTAACAAAGTTTTTTTTATTGCTAATGCAAGTTTATTTTTAAACATCTTTTTTTTTTCACTACTTTTTAAAGGGAAACTGTCAGCAGGATTTAACCCCCCAAACTATTTATATGTGCATATAGCGCTTTCAAAGATAAGTCTAGCAATACCTTTACATTGCCAACCCATTCCTCCGTTACGAGAAATGAGTGTTTGAATTGATATGCAAATCATCTATTGCAGGTCTGAAGCCTGTGTCATTCCAGCCAGTGATGCCACCTTCTGCTTGACTGACTTCAGATCTACAATATTACTAAACACTGATTTCTCCGTAATGGAAGACTGGACGTGTAAAATTATTGCTAGACAGGTCTTAGATAGAGTTACATGTTTATACAGTTATGGCCAAAAGTGTTGGCACCCTTGCAATTGTTTCAGAAAATTAAGTATTTCTCCCAGAAAGTTATTGCAATTACACTTTGTTATGCACGTATTTATTTCCTATGTGTATTGGAACAACACAAAAAAAAACAGAGCAAAAAAGGCAAATTGGAAATAATTTAACACAAATCCCTAAACATGGGTTGGACAAACTTATTGACACCTCTCCAAAAGCGTGGGTAAACAACTTTGCTTCAAGCATGTGAGGCTTGTTGAAACTCAGTTGTGGCAAGTAACAGGAGTGGGCAATATAAAAATCATACCTGAAACCAGATAAGAAGAGGAGAAGTTAACTTAATGTCTGCATTGTGTGTCTGTGTTTGCTACACTAAGCATGTCAGTCTCTGCCTTCAGCTCAATGCAGGCGGTGGTATTCTATGCCCACACGCTGTCACTTCAGATGTAGCAGAGCTGGAATCGTCATGGGACCTTGTGTGGAATAAGTCGGACCTGGGTGTTTGGGTGTCAACAAAGGAGTGAAAAAGGGTGTTTTTTTTGTATTTTATTTCAAATAAAGGATTTTTTAGGTGCTTGTGTTTATTTCCTTTCACTTACATATTAGTAATGGGGGAGTTTCAGACATCTACCATTACTAATGTAGGGCTCAGTGGCAGCTGTGAGCTGTCATTAATTCTTTATTACCAACGCACCAGGGCAATTGGCATGAACCAGGTAAAGTGTTGGGACTGTCACATCTAATGGATGCAACAATTCTGGTTGGCTGCGGGCTGCTATTTTTAGGCTGGGGAGGCCCAATAAGCATGGGTCTTCCCAGCCTGAGAATACCAGATCCCAGCTGTCGGCTTTATCATGACTGGGTATCAAAATTGGGGGTGACTGCACACCAGGTTTTTAAATTATTTAATTTTTTTAAAAAAAAAAAGCCACATGTGGTTCCTTTAATTTTGTTACACAGCCAAGATAAGTACATGGCTAGGGGCTGCAGCCTGTAGCCGGATACTTTATCTGTGCTGGTATATATAATATGGGGGACCCTATGCCAATTTTTATTTATTTATTTTTATACCAATTTAGACACAGACAGCATGTGTGATTGAAAGCAGTCAGATGCTGTCACACAGAGTGAGGAGCACTGTCTGACTGCAACCAGAGACATGGGGACTGCCAATGGGTGGGGAACGAAGTGCATATGCATGAAGGTAATGAGTGGCTCCAGAAGCAGTGTACAGCCACCTGAAGACCGGTAAGTATGAAGCGCTTGCTTTATTCTTACTTTCTTTTTATTTTCATTGATGTTTTTTTTATTACACGGGTGGCCGGATCTACATCGTTACCCAGAGTTCCCTGAGACCCCCAAGCACGGGGGTTGGTACTCAGGTTTTTTTGAACCCATGCGGATCTATACCTGGATCTGGACGTGGATCAGTCTAGGTCCGCCCATCATTACTCACTAGCGCCCGATGACATACTGAAGCAATGTGAAAGACAAAGAATTATTTCTAATATTCGATGATTCCATACTAACAAGGTCTTTACCACAGGTCTGGTGCATAGCAACTGCGGTGCCAATATTCAAATAGGGGATAAAAACAGAGCCTGAAAACTATTGGCTGGTATGTTTAGCTTATTGTGTGGTCAAAAGGTATAAGAACTTTTTATTTTTTCAAGACATGCTATCCTGCAATATTTCAATACAATAAGAGTAGCCTCAGGACCCAGCATCATGGGTTTATGAGGGTCTGATTTTGTCAGACTGATCTGATCACTTTCTATGAGGAGGCGATTTCCAGACTGGATCAGGGGAATAACGTAGATGTTGTCTATATGGACTTTTCAAAGGCATTCAATAAGAATTAAACAATTGCATTTAGCCTAGAAAATTAATCTTATAAAATTTGAAACCAAGTAACACAAAGTTCTGAACACTTTAAGGCTATGTGCGCACGTGTGCGTAATACATGCAGTTACGCTGCGATCTGCACCGCAGCGTAACTGCACGCGTCCTGCGTCTCCAGCACAATCTATGGAGATTGTGCAGGAGCCATGCGCACGTGGCATATTAGAACGCAGCGATTTGGCTGCTGCCCGAATCGCTGCGTTCTAAGAAGTGACATGTCACTTCTTTCGTGCGGTTTGCATGCTGTCTATAGGGAGAGGCAGCATGCAGAGCGCACGAATCTGCCGGCACCATGCGCTTCAGAACGCAGCTGTTCAGCTGCGCTCTGAAGTGCACCTTTTCTTTGCGGCGCAGAGCGCACACGTGCGCACATAGCCTAAGAATAGACTGCAAAACCAAATACCACAAAATGTTAGACCTAAAATTGACATATCATAAAGCAGAAAATAATTTAATCCCTTCACGACACAACATAATATGTCAGGTGTCCCTGACTTTGACACAGGCTCACAAGCAGAGTCTGCATCTTTACTGGCAGATGATGGCTTAATTATTCAGCCATCATCTGCCTCTAACAGCTCTGTTTCATCCACGGTTGTTAATATGTTAAATACCGCTGTCAATCTCTAACAGTGGCATTTAACACGTGCCATGACAGTCAGGGGGTCTGCTGAAGACGTCCATACTTGTCATGATGATTCTCTTGTGAAAGCCAGCATTTAGCTGGCATTCATAGGAGACCATGATTTTCGCTATATATAGAAGTCCTGAATCCTGATGCAGTGGTATGTATAGTACAAGCGATTGGATTATCGCAAATTCAAGTCCGCTAAGGGAACTAACAAATACAGCAGACCATTTAAAAAAAAATAAATGAAAACAATAAAAAAAAAATATATAAAAGTTGAAATCACCCTGATTTTTTCCCATTAAAAATAAAACAATTAAAAGAACACATATTTGGTATCACTGGGTTCATAAAAGTCTGATCCAAACATACAATAGATTAATCCGATTGCTAAATGACATAAAAAAAAAAAAAAGAAAAGAATTACATTTTTCTTTCGACACTGCAACTCTGCAATAAAAGGCGATCAAAACATCATATCTACCCCAAAATTTTAAATCAGTAAAGACAACAGCTCAGGGTGCAAAGAATAAGCCCTCACATATCCCAAAAATGCAAAATATTTTTTCAGCAAATTTCCGATTATTTTTTCACCACTTAAAAAAAACAAAACAAAAAAACAAAAACTATGCATGTTTGGTATCTTCGTAATCATGCTGCCCTCAATAATTATATTGAAAGATCACTTTTACCATAATAACCCAAAAAGTAATTGTGAAATTTCACTTTTTTTGTCATTTCAAAGCACTTGGAATTTTTTTCCTCAATTTCCAGTGTATCCCATGAAAATTCAATTGCGTCATTCAAAAGTAAAATTTGTCCCGCAAGAAAACAAGCCCTCAGGGCTATGTGGGCAGAAAAATAAAAAAGTTATGACTCTTGAAAGATACAAAACCATCAAAAAGGATCAGACATGGAAGTTTCAGTTGTATGATCTGATGGTCGTCCAATCCGCCAAAATCATGTGGTTCAGCTGACTTATCTAATGTGTATGGACATGAATGCCTTCTCTGTTCCTGCTATAACCCGTCAAAGAACAGTCTGGTTATTTTCGGATAATAATGTATTTCTATGCTCAGGCCTTGTGAAATTGTCAGGTTGGGTCCAATAGTAAGATTCAGAACATTGATTAAAAAAAAAAAAAGTTTAGTTGCTGACATTAGAGGAGATTACCTTACCGTTATGCCTACAGTTTAATTACAAACTTTTGTACAATTATAGTTTAATTATGAACTTATGAATAATTAATCTCCCGCCAACTTAATAACATTGAGTATAATAAAAGTAATATCCAGAGACTATTTTCAAAAATGTGCCGAACATTTCAAGTGTAACTACAAAGCGTAGACACAGCAGACCATTGCCAGGTGTAGTATGGCTGAAGGCTGTAGACTGGTCATCAGAGTGGACTACCGCTCATTGGATCTTTAAGAAACATTTTTTGGCCTCAAATTGCTATACTGCGCACCAAACATCCATTAAACACTCAGATAGAAGCAAATAATAAGAAGAATGTTTTTAAAGATCCTAAATGAACAGCACAAAGAAAAAGTAGTCATTCTTTTGAAAGAAAGAATCTGTCCCAAGGAGATGCTCATTAGTATTGTGGCACCTTGCAGATGCTCTGTGACCACTTATCTAAAATAGAACGACCTAACAGAGCACCAAGTAGAGTAAAAATGTTACATACTGCCTAATGTCTTCATGACTCTGGAAAAATAAAGTTAAGGAAAAAGCTACGACTTGTAAGTGCTGTCAAGTGGCCAAGTATTCTCCTTTAAGTGATACTGTATACGTGCACCATTTCCTATTTCTTCATGCTCTTGAAAGCATTCCTATTATACTATGGTGCCCTGTTAAATTATGGCTGCAAATGTGCTGCACTTTTAACCACACAGCACCCAAAAAATAATATTGTGATGTTTGACATCATCCCTAAAGACTTCACCTGGCTTTCCTACCTCACCTGAGAGCACAATAATGTAGGTACATAGACCTTCATTCCAGTGATGTGCTACTGGACTGCTTGCTTTATCACCAGGTGATTATCACTAAGTGGACTAGAAAACCTGCTGCCATGTGTTTCTTCTTTTACAGGCCTTCAGCTTGAACTCGAGCCGTGCCAACTTGTTGGATGAACGCTCTGTAGGAAGATCGATCTTGTGCAAGCCTAGATAGGTCCACCAGGGTCTTCTCCGGCGTTATCTTGATATGCTGTCATGTAGTCCATAGTATTCATGGCTCCGTCTTGCCCAGCCCCCACCACTGATTGGAAATTTTCTACCTATACATGATGTGTATACAGAAAACGGTGAATGTTGTGGCCAGGGACACAGCACTCATCATTAAGAAGATTAGCAGAGCTGCAACAGAAAAAATGGTGCTTTTATAAAAACTACCGAAAGAAGCCCAGTAGGTGATACACCGAAAGAATCAGGGTATTTGCCCATACATTATGCTGCTCTCAAATGGGCAGCAAAATCCTGGTGACAAATTCCCTTTTAAATTAGTCAACACATTGAGGTGAGAGTTTTGCTTTAAAACAAATTGGTCACCTACAAAAATTCTATGTACATGCAAATATAGTGGTAATCTGCAGGTTAACAGTGTTTAAATCACGTTAGGCCTGAGTCACACTTGCGATTGACTCGCACGAGTGCAATGTGAGAAAATCTTGCATTGCACTCGAACCAATGTTCATCAATAAGCCAGCTCCGATCTGCTATTTTTTTCTCAGCTCAAATCGGACTGAGGAAAAAAAAAAAAAAAAAATCACAGCATGCTGCAATTGCAAGAGTATCTCGTGCGAGACTCTCCAATGAACTCTATGGGTGCGAGAAAAATACAGATGTCACACGGACGGCGCACAGACCATCCTAGTGACATCTGTTTTTCTAAATACAATTCTATCATGTATCACAGAACACTGTAAATGCTCCTGTAAATGACTGTAAATGAGTAACAGCTGCTGAGGAAAAAAATGGATTGCACACTGACAGCACAGAATGAAATGTGGGAAAAATCGTCCTACTCTCCGGCATGAGAATCGGACCGATTCTCATACGCAAGTGTGACTCCGGCCCTAAGCTGATTTACTGAAAGAGCAGCTGGAGAAAGAAGGTTTTATTCTCCCTGCAGCCACTCGATTCCAGCTATTGGGCATTGCTGGGAGCTCCAACGTCACTGCGCTGTTATCACTCCCCTGCACCTCGAGTGACAGCCTGCTTTACAGCTTGTGTCTGCAAAGCTGGCTGCCAGTCAAAGTGCAAGGAGAGTGATAATGTTTTCACTTTATGAGAAGCAGCGACTGTTATATTGACCTACAGTGCACAGATGACTGAAAGTGAGCAGCTGCAAGGAGAATAAAACTTAATTTTCTCCTTGTAACTGCAGCTCCAGTAAACCAGTCTAGCAGATTTACCATTATATTTGCTGGTAAAGCGAGTTATTGTAAGTAACAGGTTCCTTTTAATATGTCCTGCAAATTAGTATTCACGGCCTTCTTTTCCACTTTTGGAAATTAAAAACTTGCAATTAATTAATTGCAAATGAAAAAGACCTACTTGGGCCATGTGCACATAGAGTATTTAGAGAGTTTTTATTTCAATATTCATAAGCCAAAACCAGTAATTGGTGATACATACAGAAGTGGTACCCATGTTTCTATTATACTTTTCCTCTGATTGTCCTACTCCTGGTTATGTCTACAAATACAGAGGTAAAAAAACTCACCAAATACTACACGTGTGCATGTGACCTTACTGCTACAATGTAACATGTCCAAGCAGGTCACATTGCAACAACAGCTACTTGAGCCGATATGGAAAAATCAGGCTTTGGCTTTTATAAAAATAAAAAATCAGATAAACTCTGCACTAAAAGTATATAAGGTGCTTATTAATTCTGTTCATGTCTCCAATTTATTCAGTGTTTCCTTTGCTCATAAGCGTTTTTTTTAAAAAAAAAATAAAATAAATAAATAAGACACCATAGCAAATTTATGGACACCCTGCTGGTATCTTCCTACTTCCTGCTTGGGAGGAATCCGGCTCCACCCCTGAGGAGCCATTCCTGTGCTGTACATGCTTTGCTTAGTGTTTGTAAATGCTACATTATATATTTTAATAGCACTTAATGTAATATGTTGGCACGTTACACTAGAATACGACCATATGCACAAGGTCAAGGAGTATGTATGCTTTTGGGTATTACTGCAGTTTCGCCCACCAGTTCATGTGCAATTACTGGAAATAGTAGGTCAGAATGGAGGAAAAAGACACTGGGGAAATTCAACAACCTCTATTATAAGCAGAATGTATATTAATTTACAAGTGATGGGAGACCGTCACTCTCGTCATTACACACATCAATATGAGGATGAAGCTAAGCATAAAAATATGCTGTACATGTTAATGAAATACACTTTTGCTGCAGAATTGTTAATCGAGCCAACCCCTGTCCCTTATGGCTTCTTTAATATTATGCCGAGGATATATTTCACTACCAGTTGCTAGGATACACCACAAAGGGGATTCTGTTTTCACATGGACAGTGATGAACTAAATAGTGACATACTTTGCTTTAAATTGTTGAGAGGGAAGTTCTACCGATAATGTGAGGATCTTTGTAAAAGGAGAATAATCAGATGTAATACGGCTACCAAGGTTTTGATAAATCTCTCTTGAAGGGGTTTCATTGCAAACAGAAAAGGTCACGCATATGAAACAGTGCGATTATAAAATGTATTCTGTATATTCGCAGTAGTCAAATTCACAAAATAAAAAAATATTTACGACTGAACTGTACATTGCCCACAATAAAAAATGAAAATAATACTTTGTCATTAATTTTATTACCATTTGTGCCACGTGCCTCAAAATCATATATTTAAAAAAGGCAGACACGTTGGCTGTGCAGATATAGACAAGACTGTATATTACACACCAATCAATTAGAAAAGGCTAAAAATAATATTCTCAAAATGTCCAAAGCTGTTTTATACATCTTAGTGTATATTTTATATATATATATTATATATATATATATATATATATATATATATATATATATATATATATATATATATATCTATATATATCTATCTCTTAGTATATTTATGTATATCTTAGGCCTCATTCAGAACTCATTGACTTTTCTGGTAAGCAAAAAAAAAATGGCCGAATTTTGACTGTTTGGTCAGTGGGTCAGATTTTACCATGTGTCTCTGTGAGTTTCTTGTAATAGAAAAGAAAAAAATGGCAATGCTTCTCCTACACATTGCAATGTTAATAACGGGTAGTACACGGATTTCACTCATTTGCAGAGTGCGGTCCGTCATTTTCATGGACCACTGGACAGGCATGGACGGTTTTGAATCTAACTATTTTTGGAGTTTGCAAAAAAAAATCTTGGACATGTGATGAGCACTGTACACTAGAATGAGTACGTGTGAGAGCTGAGAAGAACAGACATCAGAACGAGATCTTAGTAACATATCCAAATCAGAATTTTTATCCAATCCAATTTTTATATGGCTGCAGAATCAACTTACCAGAGTGAATAGAGGTTTGGGCTTTTTATGTACCTGTGCATGTTAAACAGTAGAAAACTGTTCTGGTTTTATCATACATATGCTGGGACTTTTACCCACTTAAAGGGAACCTGTCACCTGTAAAAATGTTATTAGCCTACAGATAAGGGGTTAATAGCATTCTGAATCTGCCCGACACCTGCACATTGAACCCTGCTGTCAGGAGGAAATTAACTTTAATCCTCCCAGCAGCGTTCCAGTTTCAGTCACAGGGGCGGTGTCGGCAGGGGTTGTCACCGCTCTTTGTGTGGAGAGTTAAAGCTGCACCCTCACACTGACTGACAGTCTAATGCAGAGCAACTGTCAGTTAGTGCAAGGGGCTCGGTTACAGCCACCACTCTCCATACACAGAGCGGTGACTGAACTCGAGTCGGTGCCTCCCCCATGACTCAAACACAAATGTGTATTTTTCTAATTTTCTACTAACAAAGTACAATATGCCATGAAATCACAATCACTGGGATATGTAGAAGCATTCCACAGTTCTTGCCACCTTAAAGCACGACTCCAGCATTTTTCTTTACCAGTACTGGTGTAGTGCTTTTAATCCAAAGTCCCTGCCCCTAATCTTATATTCATCCTCCAGCATTTTCCCTTTTAATCAGCGCTCTAATCTTGTGACCGCAACCTCTGACTGGAACAAAGTCAGAAGTTATGTTACAAGCTTTCAATATAAGTCTATGAGAGCCAGAAAGAGGCACTTGTAGACTTGCATTGTGGAGTGACCTCCAGCTTGCTCCACAAAACACTGGAGCAAGCTGGCAGGTCACAAACTGCCTGAGACTGATCGAAGCAGCGGTGATAGAAGATGAAGATGGCGGTGGGTAAGTATGAGTAGGGTCAGGGAATATAGATTAAAAGCACCACTGCAGCAATAAAATAAAATTTAAAAAAAAGCTGCAATAGTGCTTTAAATTACATCAGATTAGATAAATGGGGTTCAGATATTAAGGCCAAATTGGCGGTCACAAAGGAGTTAAAGGCTTGCCCACATTAATGTTAACAACCAAATGATTTTCAAAGCATAATATTACATAGTTACATAGTTACATAGTTACTTAGGTTGAAAAAAGACCTAGGTCCATCTAGTTCAACCTTCCTCCACCAGTTCTACATTTAGTCACTAAGTCATTTATAACCAACAATGTTTTGTGTACTGAGGAAATCATCCAGCCCTTTTTTAAAAGCCGTTATAGTATCTGCCATTACTACCTCTTGTGATAGGGTATTCCACAGTCTGACCGCTCTAACTGTAAAGAACCCTTTCCTATTTAGGTGTCGGAATCGCTTTTCTTCCACTCGCAGTGAGTGCCCCCTGGTCCTTAGTTTTGTTTTCGGAAGAAATAAATCATGTGCCAGTCCTTTATATTGACCACACATGTATTTATACATATAAATGAGATCTCCTCTGAGACGTCTTTTTTCTAAGCTAAACATATCTAACTTTTTCAACCTGCCATCATATGGGAGGCCTTCCATTCCTTGTAATAGTCTAGTTGCCCGCCTTTGAACTGACTAACTTCTGAATGTCCTTTTTAAAATGTGGAGCCCAAAACTGGATCCCATATTCCAGATGTGGCCTTACAAGTGATTTATAGAGGGGTAACAATACGTTGGGATCACGGGATCTAATCTCTCTTTTTATACACCCTAAAATCTTGTTTGCTTTAGCAGCTGCTGCTTGACATTGAGTGCTGCTGCTCAGCTTATTTGTAATGAGAATACCCAAGTCCTTCTCCTGTTCTGTAGTCCCGAGTTTACTTCCATTTAATGTATACGCTGCTATAGGATTACTCCGTCCTAGGTGCATTACTTTACATTTATCAACATTAAATCTCATTTGCCAAGTATCTGCCCATTCTGACATCTTATCCAGATCTTTTTGTAATATTGTACTATCCAGGTCAGTTTTTAATATCCTACATAGTTTGGTGTCATCGGCAAAGACTGACACTGTACTATCAATCCCATCCACAAGGTCATTAATAAAGAGAGTAAAAAGAATCGGTCCAAGCACAGATCCCTGCGGCACCCCACTGCTGACTACAGCCCATTTAGAGAATGTACCATTTATGACTACTCTTTGTTTCCTATCTTTTAGCCAATTCCTTACCCAGTTGCATATTGTGTCCCCTAGTCCTTGCTTCTGGAGCTTTAGTATAAGGCTATTATGTGGTACAGTATCAAATGCCTTTGCAAAGTCCAAATAAATCACATCAGCTGCATTACCAATATCCAGGTTTGAACTTACCCCCTCATAGAACCCCAACAGGTTGGTTAGACACGACTTATCTTTCATGAATCCATGCTGTTTGTCAGTTATCATATGATTTTCTGCAATATATTTTTGCATGTCATCCCTTAAAATGCCCTCAAAAACTTTGCATACTACTGATGTCAGGCTTACTGGACAGTAGTTGCCTGGATCTACCCTCTTACCTTTCTTAAATATCGGTACCACATCAGCAATCCTCCAATCCTGAGGCACCAACCCTGTTACAAGTGAGTCTAAAAAGATGAGATACAGCGGTCTGTCGATTACGGAGCTCAATTCCCTCAATATTCGTGGATGAATGCCATCTGGCCCTGGGGATTTGTCAATGTTTAATTTACTCAGACGTAGGCGTACTTCATCTTGTGTTAAATTAATTATATCGGGTGGTGGACTTTGATTTTTCACTTGTTGAATGATCCCTGGTACAGTCAGTTCCTTGGTGAATACAGATGAGAAATGCCTATTTAATATCTCAGTCTTTTGTTTGTCCTCTATAACTAACTTGTTATTATATTTTAAGGGGCCGATACTATCCTTTGTTTTCCTTTTGGCATTAATGTATTTATAAAAGATTTTGGGATTTATTTTAATGTCATTGGCGATTTTTGTTTCAGTAGCTAGTTTTGCTTGTTTGATTTCTTTTTTGCATTGCCTATTGATATCTTTATACTCCTGCAATGCTATTTCTGTATTCTCAGCCTTTAAGATTTTAAACGCCCTTTGTTTTTGTTTTATTATACTTTGTACAGTCTTATTTATCCATAGTGGTTTCTTTTTATTCCTGGACATTTTATTACCAGAGGGTATACGTTTTTTACAGGACTCTAGTAGTATATCCTTAAACTTACCCCAGTTATGTTCGGTATCCCCAGTTACCATGACTCTGTCCCAATCTACACATTTAAGCTCTTCCCTTAATTTGTTGAAATCAGCTTTCCTAAAATTCCAGGTTTTAGCATCCCCCCTTTGAAATGTTCTATTGAATATTATGTCGAAGCTTACCATATTATGATCGCTGGTGCCCAAGTGCTCCCGGACCTGTAGATCTGAAATTGTATCCGGTCTATTTGACAGGACCAGATCTAGCAAATTATCTCCCCTGGTCGGTTCACCTACCATCTGAGAGAGGAAATGGCCTTGAATGGTAGATAAGAACTTACAGCTTTTAGCAGAACCAGAAGATTCTATGTCCCACTGAATGTCTGGATAGTTGAAATCCCCCATAATAAGAACCCGATTATTATTATTAGCTGTCTTTTCAATTTGTTCCAGCATTTCACCCTCTATTTGTTCAGGTATGTTAGGAGGCTTATAGCAAACTCCAATTAGCATTTTTCCATTATTCCCCTCCCCATGTACATTTACCCATACTGACTCTACATTGTTGCTGTTCCCCTCAATGTCATCATACAACACAGGTTTTAGGTTAGATTTGATAAATATACACACCCCACCACCTTTTTGGCCTTTCCTGTCCTTCCTAAATGTACTATAACCCTGTATGTTTGTCACCCAGTCATAGCTTTCATCCAGCCAGGTTTCCGTAATGCCCACCACATCATAATCCATGGTTGACATAAGAGTCTCCAATTCATTCATTTTGTTTGCAAGACTTCTTGCATTTGCCAGTAGACATTTAATCCTATTAACACCTTTATTACTCCTAGCCTCCCTACATTCCTTGTATGTCCCATCCCCCCCTAATCCTTCATTGACCCCTACCGTCTCCCTGTCTCTATCTGCTCTATCTATCCCCTTATTTGCTCCACTACCCTCCCTCCCCCCCGATCCTAGTTTAAAAGCTCCTCCATCCATCTGACCATTTTCTCCCCCAGCACAGCTGCACCTTCCCCATTGAGGTGCAGCCCGTCCCTACCGTAGAGCCTGTAGCAGACTGAGAAGTCGGCCCAGTTCTCCATGAACCCGAACCCTTCCTTCCTGCACCAATTTCTAAGCCACATATTTATCTCCCTAAGCTCCCGCTGTCTTTCTAGTGACGTTCGTGGCACCGGTAGTATTTCTGAAAACACCACCTTGGAGGTCCTGGACTTCAGCTTCTCTCCTAGTTCCCTGTAATCATTTTTAAGGACCTTCCACCTGCCTCTAACTTTGTCATTAGTACCAATGTGCACCATGACTGCTGGGTTTTCCCCAGCCCCACCCAGCAATCTGTCTATCCGATCCACAATATGCTGAACCCGAGCACCCGGCAGACAACACACTGTTCGGCATTCACGGTCTCGGCGACAGATGACCCTGTCTGTCCGCCTAATTATAGAGTCGCCTACCACCAACATCTGTCTGGGCTTTGCTGCACTCCTATTTCCCTCCTTCCTACAGCAGTTGTTTTCCTGGTTGCTAGGAGCAACATCCTGCTGTAGTGACCCTAGTCCAGGCCCTTCATTCCTAATATCAGCCAAACAGGCATATTTACTAGGTTGTGCCAGGTCAGGACTAAGCTCCCTGACACTTTTCCCCCTACCTCTTCTTCTAACTGTTACCCAGCTACCTACCTCTGGGTCCTGATCTTCCCCACTTCCACCCTCCTCCATATCACTGGCCCCAGCCAGAGAAAGCTCAGTGAGATCTAAACTCCTCTCCAGGTTTGCAATGCCCCTTAGTGTTGCAAGCTGCTTATTTAGATCAGTTACCTTGGCTTCCAAATACGCAACATGCTTGCATCGAGTGCAGACATATTCACCCTCGAACGGCTGCTCAAGGCATGCATACATCTGACAAGATACACACCTGGTAGCATTGTCCATGGAGCACCTATCAAATGGGGATCAACAGTAAAGTAGAAAAACAAAGAGAAAAAACGAAAGAAACCCAATGGGAAACGTATAAGGATAGATTCAAACTATGTTCTTGTGTCAAACTATGTAATTGTGTTGAAACTATGCACTTATCTTAAATTCAGCACTTTACTTCAGTTCAGCACCTCGCTAGTACTGGCTGGTTTACAATGACTATCAGAAGCTGCTAGAAGCTTCTAGAAACAGGTGTGACTAATCCTACTAATTAAATCACAAGACTAACTTTTTTTTTTTTTTTTTTTCCCTTTTCACAGAATCACAAACAGACACACAATTCCCTAATGAAATTCAACAATTACAGTTATCACCACTATGTAATTGTGTTGAAACTATGCACTTATCTTAAATTCAGCACTTTACTTCAGTTCAGCTCCTCGCTCGCTATATTAATACTATATAAAGCCTTAAGGCCGCTTTACACACTGCGATCTCATTAGCGATATCGCTAGCGCTGGCACCCGCCCCGTCGGTTGTGCGTCACGGGCAAATCGCTGCCCATGGCGCACATCACTAGTCTTACCTGCCTAGCGATGTCGCTGTGACCGGCGAACCGCCTTCTTTCTAAGGGGGCGGTTCGTTCGGCGTCACAGCGACGTCACTAAGCGGCCGCCCAATCGAAGCGGAGGGGTGGAGATGATCGGGACGAACATCCCGCCCACCTCCTTCCTTCCTCATTGCGGGCGGCCGCAGGTAAGGTGAGGTTCCTCATTCCTGCGGTGTCACACATAGCGTTGTGACGAACAACACCGTACCTGCAGCAGCAACGATTTTTGGGAACTGGACAGCGTGTCAATGAGCAACGATAAGGTGAGTGAGTATTTTTGCTCGTTAGCGGTCGCTCGTACGTTTCACACGCAACGACGTCGCTAACGAGGCCGGATGTGCGTCACGAATTCCGTGACCCCAACGACATCGCGTTAGCAATGTCGCTGCGTGTAAAGCGGCCTTTAGTCTTCTAAATAGAAATATAAAAGCCATAAAATAGCAATCAATAAAATGAGCCAGATAAGAAATCCATCACCAACAAATTATACACTTGAAAAGGTGATGTGATGTAGTTTCCTTTTACCACAAGTTTATGGGGTTTAATCTGAATGATAATCCAGACATGAACAGTGTCAAGGAGATTTTTCTATTGACACATCTAATATAAAAAAGTCTGCCGCAGAAATGTGACCTTGTCTGTTACGAATGTTATGAAAGTCAGACTTTTCCTTCAATAGGACATGTGTACAGCTACATGAAAATAAATTTGAAAAAGAAAAAATAAATCACAAAGAATACACAGAAGGGAAGACTGTGAAACGGTATATGCCCCCATGCTAGAGCCCCTAGGGAGGTCCAACTAAATTACCCTGTGGATGGGTGACAGATATTTGATAGGAAACCGCTTTAAGGCCATGGCTGCAAAATTCTTTAAAAATCACATATAATTTCTAATTCTCCCTCTAAGGGAAAAAAAATCCTAGCAACATATTGCCTGAACAAATATGAATTTTGTCCTTTAATGTTATTCTCTGATCTTTGAACATCTTTTAGTTCACTATTACCGTAAATACATTTATGAAGCAATTCGGAGTTTGTTTCTAGGAACTTTGATAATTGTTTTTCTTCTATTTTTATCGCCATAAGTCGGAAGGGATTCTTAACAGAGAAGTGTTAAGGAAACATTTCTGAAACTAATCCTAATTATTGTTTAACCCCTTAGTGACAGAGCTGATTTTTACCTTACAGAGGTAGTCCACTACAAAGCATAGTGGCCACATCGATTTAAAGGGAACCTGTCAGGCCTAATATGCACCCAGAACAACGAGCAGTTCTGGGTGTATATTGCTAATCTCTGCCTAATCATCCCTGTATACACTAGCATAGATAAAGAGATCATTATAAAAAGTATTTCTAAAGATCTTTTATCTTATGCTAATGAGTGCGGGGACTAGTCCACTGGGAATTAGTTCCCCTGACTAATCGGCTCCATTAGCATCTTAGTACGCCCCTGTGGGTGTGCTATCATGTCAATGAATGCATGATCTCACTCACTTCTCTGCTGCCATCGCCGCAGGACACTGGATTTCGGTCATCCGCACTATG
This sequence comes from Anomaloglossus baeobatrachus, assembly GCF_048569485.1. Taxonomy (NCBI): domain Eukaryota; kingdom Metazoa; phylum Chordata; class Amphibia; order Anura; family Aromobatidae; genus Anomaloglossus; species Anomaloglossus baeobatrachus. The sequence goes on from NC_134356.1 coordinate 365,370,899, forward strand.
AAGCCGGGTGTACAAGTCCTGGCTTCAAACTGAAGAAGTGTGCATGACCGAACCTCCAAGGTCATGTGCACTGAGTCGAAATCCAGCGATGGCCGCAATGGCAGCGGAGAGGTGAGTTCATCCTCTGATGGTTCACATTAATTAGCATGTTAGCATGCCCACAGGGGTGTACTAACATGCCAATGGAGCCGACTAGCAAGGGGAACTAACGCCCAGGGGACTAATCCCCTTGCTCATTAGCATACGGTAAAAGATCTTTAGAAATACTTTTTCTAAAGATCCCTTTATCTATGCTAGTTATACAGGGATGATTAGGTCGGGGCCACATGGGGATCTACTATGATCCTCGCATAACACTCGGCTCACGCTGGCAGCACAGCAGGAGCAGAGTGTCACTGCGACTGAGGTCCGATCATGTGATCGGACCTCAGCTGCAGGGGGGCAGGCAGGCACTGGGGAGGGGCGTGCAGGCGCTGCGGAGGGGAGGAATTTATCTTTCTCTCTGCTCCGTTGCCGGCTATTGCCATTCTCGCCCTGCACTCACAGTACACCGGGGTGTACTGCGAGTGTAGTACGATTTTTCTCTCGCCCTATAGACTTGAATGGGTGCAAGAGAAACAAGACTCGCATTACAATCGCAGCATGCTGCGATTGTTTTCTTGGTCCGATTAGGGCTGAGAAAATAATCGCTCATGGGTGCTGGGACATAGGCTAATATTGGTCCGAGTGGAATGCGATCAAACATTGCATTCCACTCGCTCTGATTTTCATTCCGTGTGGCTTAGGTCTTAAGCGGGCTTTACACGCTGCAACATATCTAACGATGTGTCGGCGGGGTCACGTCGAAGTGACGCACATCCGGCATCGTTAGTGACGTAGTTGCGTGTGACAGCTACGTGCGATTGCGATTGAACGTAAAACCGTTCATTGCATACACGTCGTTTATTTGCTAAAAATTACACGTCGGGTTGTTCAATGTTCCCTAGGCAGCACACATCGCAGTGTGCGACACCCTGGGAACGATGAACAGATCATAATCTGAGTCCCACGGCTCCCGCCGGCCATGTGGAAGGAAGGAGGTGGGTGGGATGTTTACGTCACGCTCATCTCCGCCCCTCCGCTTCTATTGGCCGGCTGCCGTCGCTGTGACGCCGAACGTCCCTCCCACTCCAGGAAGTGGATGTTCGCCGCACACATCGAGGTCATATGGAAGGGTAAGTACGTGTGACGGCAAATAATCATTTGTGCGACACGGTCAACAAATTGAACGTGTCACACATACGATGGAGGCGTGTCACATCGCATATGATATCGTATGCTGAATTGTAAGGTGTAAAGCAGGCTTTAGGCAGGGAATGGCAATATGAACCAACAACTGCTTGTGGTTCTGGGTGCATATTGCACCTGACAGGTTCCCTTTAAAGCAGGAAAAGGCTTCTTCTAAATACCTTTTTCCAATTCTGCCTGTGAGTGGCTCTATCACTGTCCTCTCATCCCCATTAGGTGACCCGGGCTGCTGTGACCTTTGATGTCTGGTGGGGGGGTATTCATACTTATCCTCTCCCCATGTTAGAATTAGCATAATTATTATACAAATCGATTAACTTTTTCACTAGCAGGACCTGTGTGAGGTCATACCCATTATGAAAATATTCTACATGCAGAACGTGAGCAACACTGGTCATGGGAACGTACCCTTATAGAGGAAAATGAACAGAAATTGTTACTGTAATTGTTAATGCAATTTTTACCAAGCATGGCAATACCCCACATGGGGTTGTAAACTACTGTGTGAGCACACTGCAGAAATCAAATGGGAAGGAGTGGTTACTTGGTTTTTAGAACACAGATTTCATTTGAATAGATTGTAGCTCCATTAGCTGAGCTCCTGAGGTGCAGAATGGCAGAAACCCCACAAGTGACGCCATTGTTGATGTTATCAGTATTTTGAACTCACTGATTTAAGTGGTAAAAATGTAAGTTTTTTATTAGCTGCAAATTTGTCAGTTACACATGGGTTAATAAATGAAACTGGACCCTACAATTTATTGCGCAATTTCTCCCAAATGCGCTGATGCTTGTATGGCGTCAGAAACTACAGTTTGGCCACATGTCAGGGCTGAGAAGGAAGGACCAACACTTGGCACTTTTGGAGCACAGATTTTTTAATAATAGTTTGTGAGCAACATTTCATGAGCTCCTAAGGTTTCAGAACAGCAGAAACCCCAAAAGTGACATTGTAGAAATTGCACCTCTCAATGCAGTTACTAATTTGTATTATTCACGCTACATTCTCTTTCTGAAGAATTGCAAATATGGCTGCTTAATGAGTCGCTCCATCAGGGATTTTGTCTGGGGCTTACACTGAAACCCCGACGTAAGCGCTCAGCGAAGAGCACAAGATAAATGTGAACTGAGCCATATTCCGCTTTTTGGGAAGCAGCATAAATAAATAGACGGAAGTACAATAACCGTTTCTATTTTTTTTTTAGTTCTTTTTATTTTTGTGTTATAACAGATTTATATTGAGTTTTTGTATCTTAAGCTACCATCAAAAGCAAAAAATGCTTTTTCTTATTAAAAAATAATAGATTTTTCATTGCCATGTTTTGAGAGCTGTAACATTCTTCAATTTTGGTGAACATAGCTGTATGAAGGCTTACTTTTTGCGAGTTGAGTTGAATATTTTTGGTCACCATTTTTGGGGTAAATAACTTTTGCTATCGGTTTCTATTATAATTTTCAAACACTAGCAACTGAGTAAATATATATATATCTATATCTATATATACATCTATATCTTGTGGAGTTCACCGGTAAAAGTGATAGGACTGAGTTATTCTTTGGGTCAGTACAATTATAGCCAGATTTATATTTTTTTTTATGCTCCACTACTTTTACACACTAAAAACAATATTTTTACAAAAATGTATTTGCTTTCACATCACCATATTCTTACAGCTGTAACTTTTTTTGCCTAATGATCCATATTAGGGCTTGTTTTTTTTTGAGGGATGGTTTGGTGTTTTCATTTATGCCATTTATTTTACATATGGCTTTTTGATTGCTATTTATCTATCTGTGTCAGTATGATGAAAAAGCTACATTTTTGCTGTGTTTTTATTACTTTTTTTATAGTGTCTGCCATACGAAATAAACATGACAGTTTTATAGCACAGGTTGTTCCGAAGGCGGTAATACCAATTAGGTGTACATTGTTTATTTTTGTTTCAACACAAAGCCTGCATTTTTAGTGGCAAAACGTGATTTCATGATTTTTGCAGCCTGCTTTTTTTTTTTTTACACGTTTTCTCACTTTGTTTTATTTTTTTCACTCAGACACAAATATTTTTTATTTTGATCGTTAGTACTGCAGTGCCCGAGACCTGTCGGTTCTAAACTGACACAGCTTATAGCAGGATCTAACAGATGACTTCGGGGTAACACAGCACCTATATGCACCCACAATTACAATCGTGGGGGGGGTCGATGGTGTTAAAGAGGGGCTTTTAACTCCTTTTTAACGACTTAGATGCCGCTGTCACGATTGATAGCAGTTTTTAAAAGGGGCTAATCTGTCCCAATAATTTACAAAACCAGTCGGGACCAATGCCACAGAAAAGCAGCTGTCACCCATGGAATTTTCACCGACGGGGGAAAAGTAGAGGGGCCGATTTGCTCATTCCGGATTGCTGTCTTACTACAGCAATGAGGAAATAAAACCCCTTAAACTGTATTGGTGGTTGCTAAGGATTTAAAAATAAAAACCATACAAAAATGAAATTTGAAAAAAGACTCAGTGTAATGGAAATGGTTGAAAGTTTTAGCAACATTCAAATTGTTACAGAAAATTAAGTATCTCCCAGATAACAATTGCAATTACACATTATTTGTTATACACAAATGTATTTCCTTTGGACATCAGTTCACACAAAGCTTTAAAATTAGCTGGACAAATTTGTTGGCAGACTCAACTTAATATTTGGGTGTACACCCTTTGGAATAAATAGCTGCAATCAATTGCTTTTTCTAACCATGAACAAGCTTCTTACACCTCTCAACTGGAATTTTGGACCACTCTTCTTTTGCAAAGCATTCCAGGTCTCTCATATTTGAAGGCGCAATTTTAAGATCTGTACACAGGTGTTCAAAGGGATTTACACTGAACAAAAATATAAATGCAGCATTTGTTTTCACTGCCATTTTTCATGAGCTTAACTCTAAGGCTATGTCGCGGCGTTTTTGCACATTTTCCGGGTGCGTTTTTGGGCTCAAAACCGCATCACTTTGCTTCCCCAGCAAAGCCTATGAGTTTTAAATTTTTCCTGTCCGCACACAACCTTTTTTTTAGCTGCTTTTTTAAGCTGAAAAAAAAGTCAATTCTTTTCTGAGTTTTACTGTGTTTTCCACCCAAGCAATGCATTGGAAAATCGCAGAGATCAAAAACGCAGCCAAACGCAACAAAAAATGCACCGAAATGTGGCAAAAATGCATGCGTTTTTGCCGCGGGTGCGTTTTTAGCGGCCAAAAACACTGCATCTTTGTAGTCACAAAAAATGTCAAGGTGCGTACATAGAAAATATCTTAGATCTAAGGCTATGTAGACAAAAGGTCTTTTCCTTTCATATATTGTTCACAGATTTGTCTAAAGGCCCCGTCACACACAGAGATAAATCTTTGGCAGATCTGTGGTTGCAGTGAAATCATGGACATATTGTTCCATTTGTACACAGCCACAAACCACAATTTCACTGCAACCACAGATCTGCCGCAGATTTATCTCTGTGTGCGACAGGGCCTTAAACCTGTGTTAATGAGCACTTCTCCTTTTGCTGGGACAATCCATCCACCTCACAGGTGCAGAATATTAAGATGCTGATTAGGCAGCAAGATTATTGCACAGGTTTGCTATTAGGCTAGCCACAGTAAAAGCCCACTCTAAAATGTGCAGTTTTAAAGCATTGGGGGTCCAGTGACAATGGGTCAATGGGTTACATGTCCAGTGAGTATGCTGACCCTGCAAATGTCACAAAGAGGTTTTTGCAAGCATCGCCAACTGTCACGGCGGTGTCTGAATCTAGTGAAACTTCAGATTCTTGCACTCTGCCTGCTAATTTCTCAGATGTCTGATCAGCGCAGGTGATGATGGTGGAATATGGGGGGGGTTGTGTATAATTTTGTGTAGGTTTTTATTTTAGGCATGGTGCTCTGTCCATTCTGTGTACCTTGTCCTGTTAAGTTAATCATCCCCTGCTGGGCTTTTGTCCCCAATTCTGGGGGAAGGGGGGCCTGGGATCCACCAAACTCTGTTTACCTGGGAGATTATTCAGTCTGTCTGAGAAAGAGAAGAGAGAAGGAGTACGATCGATCCTCTGGGGAGAAGGGCAGCTAGAGGCAGCACCCCAGAGTGCCGTTGAGAAACCCCGATTTCCCTGGAAAAGGACTGCTGGAGTATTGTGACTCATCTCCAGGACATTTATATCAATACTGGACTATTTTACCCTCTGTGTGCTGGATTATTTGATGGACATTCTGGATTGCATGGAATAAATATTCTTTGGATTGTTCAATCATCTCTCGCTCTGTTGATTATGTGATATCGGAGAAGGACCTCGTGACAACAGGCTAGCAATATTTAATGTCTGATCTGCTTGTAAATCATGCTATGGGAGAGCCAGTCATAATCACTCACCTCCTATATATGCTTGCTGAACCCTTGCATTTGTGCCAGCTATAGCTTGACTATACTGGCCTCGAGAAGTGGCTTGTCTTTTGTTGCTGCATTACACTTCACTTGCTTTTTGCTTTAGTTATTTTAGTTTAGTTATTAATTCCTGAAAGTGTGCAGTGTGACTGTTTTTCTGATATTCCTGTCTGTCTTATCCATGTTTCCATCACCCTCCTGCCCCTTCCTTCCCTGGGGGGAGGTGACAGATTAGCTTTACTCGGGAGTATAGAAAAGAATAGGAATCTGGCATGTGCACCATTAGAGGTAATCTAGAGCAGAGGTCCCCAACTTCAGTCCTCAAGGCCCACCAACAGTGCAGGTTTTTGGGATTTCCTTAGTATTGCACAGGTGTTAATGTAATTACCTGCCCAGGTGCTGGTTCCAACAGCAGTGCAATGCTAAGGAAATCCTGAAAACATGCACTGTTGGTGGGCCTTGAGGACTGGAGTTGGGGAACCCTGATCTAGAGGACAGGGATAGTCCAGGGTTACCTAGGGTGAGGGACAGCATAGGAGCCCCTTGTCCATCGCTTTCCCACAGTCAGATCGTGACAGCAAGAACTGGGATGTTTTCAGTTTCCAGGAACTGAAATCAGATCCTTGCTGAAACAGGAGGTGATGGTCATAGATGAGTGACCCAACAATGGGCCTCAGGATCTCGATACAGTAGCTTTGTGAATTCAAAATGGAATAAAAAAAATGAACTAGTGTTCATTTTTCCAAAACATATGCTTGCCCATACCATAACCCCACCACCCACTCTATTCACAATGTTGAAATCAGCAAACAGCTTGACCACACGTCAAAAATGTAGTCTGCCATCTGTCCAGTACAGTGAAAACCGGGATTCCATGAAAACAACACCTCTCCACCATGCCAGTAAATGTGAGCATTTGCCCACTCAAGTCAGTTATGACGACGAACTGCAGTCAAGTGAAGACCCAGAGGAGGATGGCGGGCATGCAAATGAGCTTCTCTGAGACAGTTTGTGTAGAAATTCTTTGGTTATGCAAACTGATTGTTGCAGTAGCTGTCTGGGTGGCAGGTCTCAGACAATTTTGGTGGTGAAGATGCTGGATGTTGAAGTCCTGGGCTGGTGTTAGACGTTGAATGCTCTCTCAAAACTAGCAACATCTGTGGCATTGTGCTGTGTAATAAAGCTGCACATTTTAGAGTGGCATTTTATTGTGAACAGTCTATGGCACACCTGTGCAATAATCATGCTGTCTAATCAGCATCTGGATATGCCACACCTGTGAGGTGGATGGATTTTCTTGACCATTGAGAAATGCTCAATAACTCAAATTTAGACAAATTTGTGAATACTTGAGAAAAATGGCTTTTGTGTACATTGAATTCTAAAGCGCTATGGAATATGTTGGCGCTATAGAAATAAAGATTATTATTATTATTATTACATACAATAAGACTTAGATATTAGAGGTCAGCTCATGAAGAAAGGGAGCAAAAACAAAAGTGTTGCGTTATATGTCCGGACTCATTGCTGGCTACTTCAGAACTCTCCAGTGTTTTGTTTTTATCCTTTTCTGGGTGCTTCTTGAAGTATGTTTGGGATGACTGTCCTGCTGGAAGACCCATGACCTAGGACGCAAATCCAGCTTTCTGACACCGGGCACTACATTACCACCAAAAATTCTTTGGTAATCTTTAGATTTCATCATACCTTGCACAAAGTCAAGACAACTAGTGCCAGAGGCAGTAAAACAAGTAAGACATCTTTGTACCGCAACCATATTTCACTATAGGTACTGTGTTCTTTTCTTTGCAGGCCTCATTCCACTTTCAGTACACAGTGAAATGATGTGCTTTACCAAAATGTTTTATCTTTGACACATTTGCCCACCAGACGCTTTCCCAGAAGGATTTTGGCTACTTGTTGGTTATGTTGCACACCGTAGGCAAAGGAACATTTAGATCTCTGGAGATGGACTTGTAACCTTGAGATTGTTGATATTTTCTAACAATTTTGGTTCTCAAGTCCTTTTCTATTTTTGTTCTCCATGCTTAGTGTGGCACATGCACAATGCAAAGATTGAGTCAACGTCAACTTCTTCCCCTTTTATCTGGTTTTAGGTGGATTTTCATATTGCCCACACATGATACTTGTCAGTTGAATCAACCACACATGCTTGAAATAAAGTTGTTTGCCTACAATTTTGTAAAGGAGACAATTTTGTCGGGCCCATTTTTGGGGTTTTGTGTGAAATTGTGTCTAATTTGCTTTTTGTTTCTATTGTTTTGTGTTCTTTCAATACATACAAATAAAAGTGTATAACAAAATGTATGTAATTGCAATCAATTATTTTCTGTGAAAAATACTTCATTTTCTGAACCAATTTCAAAGGTGAACACTTTTGGCCATGAATGTATCTGCCCCCAATATGGCAAGTATCCACCAAAATATATGACATACATAGTAAGATTTGACAATCATCTGGAAATGTAATGATGGGCATCTTTGTGCAGAGAGTTTTGTTGCCAAAAACGGTTTGCTATTCGTGCTGAATGAGTTTGTGCAAGTTATTGAGACCATAACAATTACAATTTTACAGCTCAAATTGATGTAATCATATATCAGCTTCTGACCTACCTAAAGACACATTGCTTGCAACATTTATCATTCATTGTTAATTTTCTGATTTGACTACAAAAATGTCTGCTTATGTTTATTGGACAAGTCATCCAGAAAAAAAAGAAAACATTAACATCTATGGTGCTTTAAAAATACATTCAGACTAAATAGGTCATCCATATATCTGTGTCTAGTTCTGCAGCTGCCCAATACAAATGATTGTGGATAAGTTTTAGAAACTTTGTGGCCCCCTTTTTTTGGCCTGTGCATTTTAACTATATATCTTTCAATGAGCAGGTGTGTAAAAAGTCAGGTCTGGGTCTTGCTCTGCCCCTTTCTATTTTACGCCTGCTGGCACTTAGGGAGATGAACTACAAGAGTTAGGGAACCTTCCTGATTGGGCACAATGTGTCGTGGTAGGATTTGTGTGGTCAATAATGTGAGGAGGCGCCTGTGGTGGATTTTGGGGGGTACACAATGCTGGGGGAATTCCTGTGGTGAGAATTTAAGGTTCTGTAATGCTGTGAGGATACCTGTCTTGGGATTTAAAGATGTGCAATTCTGTAGGGATTTATAAAATGGAATTTGGGGGTATATACTGCTGGTAGAACTTGGGTGGTGGGATATTTTTTGTGGGGGTACGATGTTATAAGGATGGCTATTGTGAGATTTTCGGGGAATGACTGTGGTGGGATGCTGGGGGTGTCGACACCTGTGGTGGGATTGTGTGTGTAAAATTCTGTGGGTATTTGGGGTGTGTGCAATGTGGGGGAGTTGGGGGACGCTTTTGATGGAATTTTAAAAGGTGTGCAATCAGGCGATAGCCTGTGGTCCGATTTTGGGGGTATGTGATGCTGGAGAATAACAGTGATGGGATTTCATTAGGTGTGTAATTTCTGTAGGTATGCCTCCAGTGGGAATTCAGGAAGTGTGTGATGTTGAGAGGATGCCTGTGGTGGGATTTGAGGGTCTATAATGCTGGGAGATGCCTGTGGTGGGAGTTTGGGGGTATGCGATACTGAGGATGCATGTTTGGCAATTGGGATTTGGGGGGGGGGGATATAAAATGCTGGGGGGATGCTTGTGGTGGGATTTTGAGGGTCTATAATGCTGTGCAGAAAGCTTGTAGTGAGATTTGAGAGAGTTAAGATTCTGGGGGGATGCTTGTGAAGGGATTTTAGAGAGTGAACAATGCTGGGAGGATGCCTGTTGTGGGGATTTGGGGGTGTACAAAGTTTCCTTAGCCCTACAACCCAGGGACAGCTCTTGGATAGCCCTACTACCCTAGTCCTAGTTTCCGGGGATAGCTGTCGTATAGCCCTAGCACCCAGAGACAGCTGTCATATAGCCCTAGTAACCAGGGACATCTGTCGTACAGCCCTAGTACCAAGGAACATTGTTGCATAGTCCAAATACCCACGGACAGCTGCCATATAGCGCCAGTAATGAAAGACAGCTGTCATATTGCCCTAGTACCCAGGGACAGCTGCCGTATATCTGTAGTACCCAGGGACAGCTGTTGTATAGCCTTAGTAACCAAAGACAGCTGTCATATTGTCACGCTCCCGGGGTCCCGACGCAGCCTGTCACTCACCGCTCCTGTCCCCGGTTACCCTGTCCGTGGCTGCCCCTCTCGCTCTCCCTCCTGTGCGTCCTCCATGCATTCCGTCCGCCAGTCCCGGCGTCCCGCTGCAACCCGGGACTCCATGCCTGGCTCTCCTGCATCTCCTCAACTTCCCTCTCTGCTTCCTGCACTGGTCTCTGGCACCTGGGCCTCGCGAATCCGCATTAAAGCGCGGGCACGCTCACTCACCTCTTCTTAAAAGGCCAGGGTCACTGGAACAGGATATGGCTAATTACAGGTACAGGGTATATAAGACTTCCTTTTCCATGTGGGCGGTGCCTGTTCAACGAGTTCTTGCAGCTAGGAGTTCAGGTCCCTCTGTGCTTTGTACCCAGGTTAACCCTGTCTCTTCCGCAGTGCCTGGCTGCCGTCCTGAGTGTGTCCAGCTTGCCGGTGTCCCAGGAGTTACCCCGGTGACCATCAGTTGTGGATCTCGCCATCTTCCATCAGCCTGTACCCGTCACCGATCCTCGATTACACCTGATTACTTCAGCCTCCATGTCTCGCTGGACCTGTACCCCGTCTGCTGTTACCACCCGGCACCTGTACCCAGTTCCAGTCACCCGTCCTGCATACGGCTCCTGTTGGACTAATAGCCATATCCTGTCCACACTTCTAAAGAACACGTAACCAGATCTCCCTTGTGTTCCGGCTACTAAGCATCTAAGGCCCTCTGGAGGGGTGACTGGACAGTTCCTGTATAGGGGTTCGCTCCTGGTTGCTTCTCTGGGGGAGTCCGGTGCTCGATCCCGTGGATCTACCTCCAATTACACATAAAGCCTTAGTACCCAGGGACAGCTTGCATATAGCCCTAGTACCCAGGAACAATTCTTGTGTAGCCTTTCTTCCCAGGGCCAGTAATCATACAGCCTTACAACCCAGTGACAGCTGTCGTATAGCCTTATTAGCCATCTTATAGGCCCTGGCCAGTTTGTAGTCCATGCTCATACTGTGTTACATGGAGATCTGCATAAGCCCGTACAATTTAAAGGGGCCCTTTGAAGGCAACCATAAAGCTGATGTGGCCCTTGATGAAAATGTGTTTGACACCCCTGATGTATAGTAAGTCATCAGGACAGTCTCTGTCCAGGGGCCTGAGTCTTATAATAGGTCTAGCGAGCAGGCAGAGTTTCATTAGCATCACTGCTTTGTAGAGCTCAGAAGAAGGAGCATCTAGGAAAATTAGTGATACTGCATCTACTCCGTTTATCTGTAAAATGTCGGAAGACCCCTTTAACATTAAAAGGTAATGAGACAGAATTCAGTTTTCCATCAAAATATTTGTGTTATGATACTGAATACTGCAAGAGCATTGAAGGCTTAAAATTTTAATAAATGTTTTGTCATAAATTCCTTTAACCATCTGTCACAGAAAGAAAATAGTATATTTTACCATGTGATTGCAACAGTGATCATCCATAATACAATACTGGTACCTCACCATTTTCAGTTTTCTTTCAGGCTAGTTGTAAATGTACTTTAATCATTTGCTAATAATGTGCCATGGACAATTTTATATTTTTTTTTTTTCAAGCACTTAATATCACTGCAATTATACTGAAGTTAATCTTTTTTAATCACAAAAGCATGCAATTTTGTAAATGAGGAGGATGACTAATCCTACTTATAACAAAGCAAGATAATATTTCTGTTAACCCTTTAAAGAAAAAAACATCACAGGATTTTATTAGCCTTTTTGGGGAAGATGTTTTTGCAAGTAAGCATTACTGTAATGGAGAAATGTGAGAGGAAGGCGGAGACAGCTCTAAAAATGCTATCTACACACAGGCCTTGTGCATGCTACCGCATCTAACAGGTTCCAAGGAAGGCTGACCTTCACCCTTTAATTCCTGAAAAAGGACATACGCTTACGCAGAGCCCCCTGGGATACATCCACAGAGTGGCTGCTGCTTCGGAAGTCAAGACTGAGAAAAAATTGAGTGGCACTTTGTGTTTAGATTACCTAAGGTCCAAGGACCGGAACACACAGGATAAGTTAGAGTATAAACCCGAGAACGTGTAAATTCCAACTAGGAACCAGAATTAGTATAATCTATAACGGTCAGCCAGAGTCTGACTTGTTGGGTATTAAACAGGGAAGAGCCATGAACATAAATGCCAGCAGAAAGCAGATGAACCTTTAGAATGAAAAGTAACAGCTATCCGAAAAGTACACTGAAACACACTATCGCCATCCAGAATGATCCTCAGTGCGGTGCAGCCTAGCGACAAAAGTTGAGTTATTAAGAGCAAGTTTAGACACGCCTGTTACAATTCATGTTGTTGTGATATAACTTACGGCTTTTTAAAAGTGCATCTCAATAAATTAGAATATCAAAAAGTTTATTTTTTTCAGGAATTCAATACAAAAAGGGGAAACATTATATAGAGTAATTACACACGGAGTGATCTATTTCAAGTATTTATTTCTGTTAATGTTGATGATTATTATATAAAAAAGAAAGTAGACCCAGCTCAACCGTGTAAGTGGTGCTCAGACGTAAAAATAGTCAGTATAGTAAAGATAACTTTGGCACAAGTGTCGAAGTTATCTTTACAATGTTGATGATTATGGCATTTAAAATGATCCCTTAGTCTGGTTCAGTAGGCTACACAATCATGGGGAAGACTACTGACTTGACAGATATCCAGAAGGCAGTAATTGACACACTCCACAAGGAGGGTATACCACAAAAGGTCATTGCTGACGAAGCTTGCTGTTCATAGAGTGCTGTATCCAAGCCATATAATATGTATAAAGAACTCCATTGTTAGGATAAATCATCAATTTCAGATGGGTAGGAGTTGAACACCTAGATCCTCTATTATTTTGCTTTTATGAGTGCTCACTGTGACCAAAAGTAAACACTGTGCAGGGTGTCGTTACAGCTCCACACATTGGTTACATCCAGCCACCACCAAAGAAGATAATAGTTGATAGCTAATGGAGTCCATTGTTGGCCCTCCACCAATCTGATATTGATCAACCATTCAAAAGATGTCATCAATATCATAGTCCTTAACACCACTTCTCATCAAAATAATCCTTAGATGTGTCATGAGTACCTGTGGGGAAATCATGTTCTGTGATACAGGTGCCCCATGGTTTCCCATTAATAAAAAGCATCTACAGAGGAAGAAACCTCTTTGGAATTATCTAAATGTTGCATTCAAAGTTATCCAAAATAACTTGATATGCAAACAGACATGGATGGAAATGCATCTTTAGAAAGACACTATAACATTTACAAAGTTTAGGAAATAAAAAATAAATTGTTTTTTTATTTTATTTGTACTTGGAAATGTTTCCTAGTACAGCGATATCTGTTTGAAGTAGTACTTTAATTAAAAAAAACATCTATCCAATACATAAAGGACACAATATGCTTCAGCAATGTACTGCCAAATATATTCAACTGCAAAAACACCAACAATCTGAAGCCTGTAGCCTTACCAAAGATGAACATTTGTTGATAATTGCTCTTTTGATCAAACATATTTTAGCAAAATCTGCATACTGCTCAGATGAAATTGGAAAACTACAATATGTCTGTTAGCCAAACTTACAGAAAAAGGCTTTTGGCCAATTTTATGAATGCAGATTCTTAAATAAACAGCAGTAATTTGCCAATGTAATATTTCATTAAATGAATCCTCATGACTATATCATATGGATGACTGATCATAAGACACATAAAAATAGACTTGCCTTTGTGAAACAAAACTGGTTTGTGACTACAAACAACATTTTCATTAATATTTGCTTAGGACTGAGGCTAGAAAAACACCTGAATTAAACAGATACTGTATCTCATGGCCTATTTTGAGTGATGAGCGGATGGCTTTGCAGAACCTGGTGCACAGTCCAGATCAGTGGCCTCTGGCTATGGACAGGTACTATTCGAATTTCCTGAGATACCTCTGGTGCAGTGATTATTTTGCTGTGATATCATATGTGCTGCATGCGTCTCATAGGTGACGTCTTTCCAGTCCGGTTAATCGATTTCAAGGTAGGAGAAAGCGGGTTGAATACCGAGACAAAACCACAGGAATACGGAGAGTATAAGCGAATCCCTTTTATTTTTAAAGGTCTACGCGTTTCAGGGACATACCCGTCCCCTTCATCAGGACAATATACAGGGAATAAAACCAGGGATTCACAGCCAGTCTCCCATGCCGGTACTTGCTCAGCCTCAAACTGCGTAGCAGCTGCGATCTGACGAGGGCAGGCACATTCAGTTTAGAATGTGCCTACCCTCGTCAGATCGGAGCTGCTACGCAGTTTGAGGCTGGGCAAGTACCGACATGGGAGACTGGCTGGCAATCCCTGGTTTTATTCCCTGTATATTATTCTGATCAAGGGTACGGATATGTCCCTGAAACGCGTAGACCTGTGGAAATAAAAGGGATTCGCTTATACTCGATCACACATCTGAAACACCAAGAATTGATGACAGATGCACAAGTAGATAAAGACTGAAATCCCTTCGCCCATTTTCTATCTACATTCATTTGAAGAGCTCACATCAAAAGATAGAAATTCTGCAGTGATTCTTTTTAACCACATACCCATTTTCTAAGAAAACAAAACATCTAAATAACGTAATATTCACACAGCGGTATGAACGGTACGATGTGAGATGCAGGCATTCCTTCACAGGGTTTTGGTAAAGGGTTACCATTTTTCTGTGATGGGATTTCATCTTGGCGATAGCACAAATCTTATGGCTCTCACATAGACTATATGTAAACGTGACCTTAACCCCTTCCAGTCACAGACAATTTTCATTTTTGTGCTTTCGTTTTTCAGTTTACATATCTGTAGGAGGGCTTGTTTTGGGGAGCCAATTTTGAACAACATTATTTATATTATATTGTACAAAAAAATCAAATAAAAATAAAATAAGTAAATAAAAAGATAAATAAGATTCAAGAAGCGTTATATGGTGAACCGTCACAACCCCCCCCTTTCCCATTATCAACCCCTGTTATGGGGGGGACTGGCGGATTAGGAAAGTAGTAAATCTCCCAATCACCTGTCGGGGTCCACCATGCAGTGATGGTAAACTGCTGCTGGCAACCCGAAGGTCAGACGGATAATACAGAGCTAGGTGGCTCCGAAATAAAGCCTGACCCGAGATAAAAGTCACTCGGATCAGGATAACTGTGAACCCTGTTAACTCCACCGGGCCCACACACACAGACCAGGACTTATCCTGTTAGCAGCACAGAGGGTCCTGGTAATGACTGTCCGTGCACATAGGGGGCACACCTGGATAGTCAGCGCAGTAGATGCAGCCCAGTTAATAACACTGGGCTACTACGGCAGAACTGGAATGGTAGGAGGGGAAGCAGGATGACATACTCGCTGTGCCTCGCCACGAATCTTGGCGCGATGGGCACCGGACACCTAACCCTACCTACTGCTTCCAGTATAGGGGCTCTAGCCGCAATGTGACTCTCAAGCTCTAATGTGGCTACAGAGCTATGCATGTGTGTCCATGTGTGATGACTGCGCACCAGGCTGCGCTCTCCAGGACTTTTTAGTACTTAAGGTCTGCCCCAAACATCATGTTACACAAGATGGCGCTGACAGGAGCCATAGGCGGAGTGCCACATCATCAGTGATGTCACCAGCGGCATATCCAGACCCGCCACGTCATTGATGCCACAACCGCAACACTGCCTGAGACACCCTACCAGTCATCGTCCGAAGACCAATGATATGGTGCCAGGTCATAGGGGCGAGCTTCCGCGAGCCCATCCGGAGTGGCCACATCAGCAGGGCACCTGACGCTATCCAGCCTATCAGGCCCTGCCACCTCACAGACATGTCCAGTGAAGGGCTTACCGGACTTAAGCGGGCTTTACACGCTACGATATCGCTAGCAATTGCTAGCGATATTGAGCATGTAAGCACCCACCCCCGTCGTGGATGCGATATCGTGTGATCGCTGCCGCAGCGAACATTATCGCTACGGCAGTGTCACACGCACTTACCTGGTTGGCGTCGTCGCTGTGACTGCCGAACAATCCCTCCATCAAGGGGGACGGACGTTCGGCATCACAGCGACGTCCCCGCAATGTCACTAAGCGGCCGGCCAATCAAAGCGGACGGGCGGAGATGAGCGGGACGTAACATCCTGCCCACCTCCTTCCTTCCGCATTGTGGCCGGCGGCAGGTAAGGAGACGTTCCTCGCTCCTGCGGTGTCACACACAGCGATGTGTGCTGCCGCAGGAGTGACGAACCACATGGATAATCAACCATTACCGATTTTTGGTTTTGGGACGACCTCTCCATGGTGAACGATTTTCACCATTTTTGAGGTCGCTTAAGGTCGCTGGTAAGTATCACACGCTACGATATCGTTAATGACGCCGGATGTGCGTCACTAACAACGTGACCTAGACGATAAAACATTAACGATATCGTAGCGTGTAAAGCCCCCTTTAGCCTCAGATACTGCACCAAGTGTGTGAGCATGCTCAGTAGCCTGAACTGAGGACTTAGCTTCAGGAATGGAACTAATAGGCTGAGCATGCTCACTAGGCAAAACACTGGACATAGGCTCTGGCTGGGGTAAATCGGCACACGCATGCGCACTAGCCGCTTCTCCACACTTAGGTGTGAAGGAATAAGCAGCCAGATGGCACGGCCAAAAATGGAAGCTGAAGCCTAAGCTTAATTGGAACCGCAGCAGGCTGCTTGTGGCTATGGTGATGCTGATTTTTAACATCCCCAATTTTGTTATTGGTTTTTTTTTTTTTTTTTTCTTATAATTTTCATTTTTATGATATTCTTCGTTAGTAAAAATGACCTGATCCTTCGGGTCAGCATAGTTCTAATGACAACAAATTTCTTCCTTTCCATTTTGTTTTTAAAACATTCTACACATAAACCTATTTCTGATCTTTGACCCATTTAATGAGACTCATATTTTTGGGGATTTTTTACTTAATAGAGCTGTATAAAGATCTATTTACCTAGGCAAGCTGTAGATTTTATTTCTACATACCCACGGTAACCATCCACAGGCAGCAATTTATAAGACTACAAAAGATGTTGATGATGGGGGCCTCTCAGATGGCTCACAGCTACCTTAATATCTCCATTTGTACCTTTTAATTGTGAAGGCAGAGAAAGAGGAGAGATAGGTAAATAACCTGCCCAGATCTTAATACATAAATGCTGTTGTCAGCTAGCTCAGATTGCAGCTATTAGAGGTAACTGCCGTATTAAACAACTAAAACCTACTGTAAATGAAGTGGGTGCTAGCTCCATACACCCAATATGTGATGTGTACATACATCACATGTTGGGAATGGGTTAAATTAGTTGTGTCAATGCAGAAAACCCAAGTCCATATGCCCTGGTGTAATTACTTATTAAAAGGGTTCCTGTTCTAGGGGACCATTCTATTACATGGATGGCCATTCAAGTGAATGTCCCCCATCCTCAATGTATAACACCATTTTTCCTGCACTGTGGTGGACAATGGCTTCCCCATTTGTCTGAAAAAGCTGAGTGCAGGACGCTGGCTGATCAGTAGCTGCATTCTGCAAAGAGTTGCTTCTCATTAGACTGAATCTTTAAACTAAATATTTTTTAAAGGCTATATCTGGGAATTTAAAGAAAAAAAAAAAGTGCCTAAGCACTAACAGGCAAGTAGTGCCCGGCGCCGTTCTCCACCAGCACAGTGCAATCACAGACCTCTACTGCCAGCGATACAGTGGCTTTGTGACCCCTCCAACCTCCCTCATTTCTGCAGAAGACTTTGCCACCTACTTCCAAGAAAAAATCGACCTAATAAGGCAAGTCTTCTCTGCTCAGCCACCACAACCCCTTCATGTAGCTGACCACTGCCCCTCCCCCATAAACTTCCTCCCCACCATCACCGAAGGAGAGCTTGCACGTCTGCTCTCAAAAGCGCACCTCACCACCTGCGCACTTGACCCCATGCCATCCCACCTCCTTCCCAACCTCACCACCATCCTTATTCCAGCCTTAACCCATCTCTTCAACCTATCTTTAACGACCGGAACCTTCCCCTCTGCCTTTAAACATGCAACAGTCACACCTATCCTAAAGAAACCTTCCCTCGACCCAACCTCTACTACCAGCTACCGCCCCATATCACTACTCCCACTTGCCTCAAAACTCCTGGAACAGCACGTCCACGCTGAACTTTCCTCCCACCTCTCCTCTAACTCTCTCTTTGACAACCTACAGTCCGGCTTCCGTCCACATCACTCCACCGAAACTGCCCTGACTAAAATCACAAATGACTTGCTTACTGCCAAAGCGAACAAGCACTTCTCTATACTCCTACTCCTAGACCTGTCCTCAGCCTTCGATACCGTTGACCACTCCCTCCTATTACAGACCCTCTCTTCCCTTGGTATCAGAGATCTTGCCCTCTCTTGGATCTCTTCATACCTCTCAAATCGCACTTTTAGTGTCTCCCACTCCCACACAACCTCTTCATCCCACCATCTCTCTGTTGGCGTCCCTCAAGGCTCTGTCCTAGGACCCCTACTTTTCTCTATCTACACATTTGGCCTGGGACAACTCATAAAGTCCCATGGCTTTCAGTACCACCTATATGCCGACGACACCCAGATCTACCTCTCTGGCCCAGATGCCACATCTCTGCTGTCCAAAATCCCGAAATGTCTATCTGCTATATCCTCCTTCTTCTCCTCTCGCTTCCTAAAGCTCAATGTGGCCAAAACTGAACTAATCATCTTTCCTCCGTCTCACCTACACTCTCCACCTGATCTATCTATTACAATAAATAACACCACGCTCTCGCCAGTACCCAAAGTTCGCTGCCTCGGAGTGACCTTTGACTCTGCCTTATCCTTCATACCACACATCCAATCCCTCACCACCTCCTGCCGTCTTCAACTCAAAAATATTTCCAGAATCCGCCCTTTCCTCAATCTGCAATCTACTAAAATGCTAGTGCATGCCCTCATAATCTCTCGCCTCGACTACTGTAACATCCTCCTCTGTGGCCTCCCTGCCAACACGCTTGCCCCTCTCCAGTCCATCCTTAACTCTGCTGCCCGACTTATCCACCTCTCTCCTCAATACCACCCCGCTTCTCCTCTCTGCATGTCCCTCCACTGGCTTCCAATCTTCCACCGTATCCAATTCAAACTTCTAACACTGACCTACAAAGCTGTGCATAATCTTTCCCCTCCGTACATCTCCGAACTAATCCCCCACTACACTCCAACACGTCACCTCCGGTCCTCCCAAGATCTCCTCCTCTCCTCCTCTCTCATTCGCTCCTCACACACCCGACTCCAAGACTTCTCCCGAGCATCCCCAGTCTTCTGGAACTCGCTGCCTCAACACGTCAGACTATCCCCTACCCTTGCAAACTTCAAAAGGAACCTGAAAACTCATCTGTTCAGAAATGCCTACAATCTACAATGAACTCGCTGCCGCCCGACCACCGTGCGGAGCTGCCGCCCGACCACCGTGCGGAGCTGCCGCCCGACCACCGTGCGGAGCTGCCGCCCGACCACCGTGCGGAGCTGCCGCCCGACCACCGTGCGGAGCTGCCGCCCGACCACCGTGCGGAGCTGCCGCCTGACCTACACCCCACCTATTGTCTCCTCCCCATAATCCTATAGAATGTAAGCCCGCAAGGGTAGGGCCCTCTTCCCTCTGTACTAGTCTGTCTACTGTAACTTGTATACGTATTTTGTATGTAACCCCCTTATGTACAGCACCATGGAATTAATGGTGCTCTATAAATAAATAATAATAAAATAATAATAATAATAGTGAGGAGGCTTCTTTTTCCACTCTGCTCTGTAGATGGGTAGGACTGCCGCCATTACATGGATTGACAGCTGGCTCACCGTTGCCTAACTAGGGAAATTGGTTGTCTATCACCATGATGTTAGCTGTTCCGCCCCATCTACAGAACAGAGCGGATGAGAAGCCATCGCTTTGCGTTGACGCGACATCAGAAGCAGCAGAATCGCCGGCAGGAGCAGTCTGTGATCACTCTGCATCTGCAAAGAACAGCAACGGGCAAGTTTATATATTGCGGCTAAGTATAATTAAAAAAAAAAAAAAAAAGAACATGAGGATCTTAGTGAACATTATGATCAGAATGTTTAAACCCAATGCCCCATCACAGTAAGCATCCTAGTGGGTCCCTAACCCAGAAGTCCCAGAGAGGGGTCCTTTAACATTTCTACCATTGGAACCCTATGGAGCTCGAAATTCTTGGGACTTCTAGTATTAAGAGGTGCAGTGACCACTGCCACAATGGTATTGAACCAGAAATGGGGAAATATATATATACGTATAGGAAATTTATTAAAAGCACATGCTTTTGGGAGTGATACGAGCACTTTTTTTTCCGAAACAAATATAATCTAAACTGAAAGCAGCGTTTCCATTTTGTATCCAATTACAATTTTGGACCCATTTTAACTAGAAGTAATTCTGAAGATTACTTGGGCAGTGGTAAAAAAATGGATCTGTAAAACATTTTTAATTGTCCTTTATGATCAATTTCCCATTGACTTTAATGTGAAAACAATGGATCCATCTAAGCTTGGGTACATGATGTCGAAAACATTGACAGCTACTTTGAGATGTATGGATAAATGTCCATCATCCAGTTAAATAAACAGTTTAACACCATGTAGATCCTCACTCTACCGCCTCCATGTTCGCATTATGTTACTTCCATAGTCACACTGCGCTGCCTTTTCTGTATACTCTAATTAGAAATGATCACATGACAGAATACAATTTCAACTCCGCTCACAGTCTTCATAATATTATGGCACAATATTGTTTTAATAGGGCGCCCTGAGGCAAAACGTCACAAGGAATTGAGAACAAATGATCGGAGATCTGTTTTACAGGTGAAATTCAGTTGGTTAGACTTAAAGCCCTCTTTAACTCCAATTACAGAAATCCTGACATTCTTACATTATAAATACTCTGACAATTATTTTATTTTTTTTTAAAAAACAAACCAATGTGGATTAAGCCTTTTCATTTTGGATAACAGAAGAGTTTTGAGATCTCAGGCCTAACTAATATAATCTTTCACATGTAATTTATGACATAATAGAATATAGTTTTTACTACATGTTCCTGTTGGTAATCCAGAGGAAGGATTTAGAGATGATCTACATACAGATACTGACCTAATTGGACAAGCCTGTTAAGCTTTAAAGGGGTATTCCAATGTCTAGGATCCTATCACTATATGTAGAAGGTGTAATAAATATATTAGTAAATATCTACACTTGAAACTAGAAGTTTACATACACTATCTAAAAAGACACATATGCCTGTTTTCTCACTATCTGACATGAAATCAGAATAAACCTTTCCCGTTTTAGGTCAAATTAGGAACCAAAATTATTTATATTTAACCAAATGCCAGAATAATGAGAGAATGTTTTATGGCATTTTTATTACTTTCTGCAAAGTCAAAAGTTTACATACATTTCATTAGTATTTGGTACCAATGCCCTTAGATTGTATGACTTGTGTGAAATGTTTTTGATATCCTTCCACAAGATTCTCATAATACTAGGTAATAATTAAGACCCACTACTACTCTCAGAACTGGTTTAACATTGTAGGTCGCCTTCCTCTCACCTGCCTTTTCAGTTTTGCCCATAAATTTTCAATAGGATTGAGATCAGGGCTTTGTGATGGCCACTCCAAAACATTGACTTAGTTATCCTTAAGCCACTTTGTAACTAGTTTGTCAGTGTGCTTCGGGTCGTTGTCCATTTGGAAGACCCATTTCCGCCCAAGCTTTAAGTTCCTGGCTGATGTCTTGAGATGTTGCTTCAGTATTACCACATAATCTTCTTTCCTCATGATGCCATCTATTTTTTGAAATACACCAGTCCCTCCTTCAGTCAAAAAAACTCACAACATGATGCTGCCACCCCAGTGTTTCACAATTGGGATGGTGTTCTTAGGCTTCAAAGCTTCTCCGTTTTTCCTCCAAATCTAACAATGGTTATTATGTTCAAACAGTTCAATTTTAGTTTCGTCAGACCACAGGACATGTGTCAAGAAATGAAGGCCTTTGTTCCGGTGTGTATTTGAAAACCTGAATCTGACTGGTAATCCCAATTAACCTAAAGTGGAAAAGTTTTATTCCGATTTCATGCCTGATAGTGAGAAAAACATGCATGTGTGTCTGTTTTGATAATGTACTGTATGTAAACTTCTGGTTTCAACTGTACAATAAAAAAATGTAGCATGGGGGGGCGTGGCCAGCAGGCAGCATGAGCGGTTGCACTTGAGAGCAGCTCCGCAGTCCAACGCTGATTTATCCTATTAATCCTGCCGAAATTGGTGCCTAAATATACCTCCGGATTACCTGTGGTGCGGTGATCATTCTGACCGGTAATATGAGTAGAGGTCGCAGTGCTGCGGCGGCTGAGAAGCTGAAAAAATTTGCCCGAGACTCCCAGCAAGATGGCGCCGGTAAACAGGCAGAGCGGGAAGCCAGTGAGGCGGAGGAGGAGGAGAACATGGAGGCCGGATCCAAGGGATCGCAGGAGATGACCTTGCAGCAAGTCACTACGCAATTACTTGCGGCGATCCAGGATTCAAAAGTGTCGCTGACGGGCAAAATTGAGGAGGTTAAGATCGATGTGGGTCTCCTCAGGCTGGATTTGCAAAATCTAAGAGAGCGGGTAAAGGAGACGGAGCAGCGGATCTCCACGCTGGAGGACGACGCAAGAGCGATGCCAAGCAGACTATCCTCTTTGGAAAGTGCGGCAAACAACTGGGCACAGAGGGCTGATGATCTGGAATATCGCCTGCGTCGCAACAATTTAAGAATCCTAGGTATGCCGGAGAGAACAGAAGGGAGCGACCGACCCATGTAAGTTCATGGAAACATGGCTCTCCGAAACTTTCCCTGATGCGACGTTGTCAGCGGCTTCGCCATAGAAAGAGCCCACCGGGTGCCGGCCAGACCTCCTCCTCCGGGAGCACAGCCCAGACCGCTCTTGGCCCGACTGTTGAGCAGCAGGGATAGAGACGCGATCCTTAGTGCGGCGAGACGCAAGGGCCCGATCTCACATAACAACGCTTCCATATTGATCTTCCATGACTTCTCTGCGTCTCTCCAGAAAACTAGGGCATCCTTCATCCATGTGAAAAAACGCCTTAGAGAACACCAAATTGCCTACTCCATGATCTTCCCAGCTCGTCTCAGAGTGGTTCATCAAGAGCGTTCCCTGTTCTTCACCTCTCCTGCGGAAGCAGATGACTGGATCAACTCACTGAAAAGGAAACGCTGATGCGCTGCAGATATGGGCGATGTCCGGAAGGTCGTTGTTGTGCTGGCACCGCGGTTTCGACCCACTTATTTCTTCTTCTCCGGAGTGAGGTCGGTAATGCGATTCTAATTCCTGGGACATAGTGTCTGAAATCGCTGTTGCGATCGCTTTATGATCCTCCACTGCTGGTATTCGGCGTCCCTTGTTACTGAAGGCGCAAAATATTTTTTTTTTCCTCCTCTTCTTCTGTCGTGTGAGTGGAGCGGGGCTCGGGATCACTGTTGCGCCCGTTCCCCGATCTCCTGGTTCCAGATCGCTGACAAGCTGATTATCTTATCAGGATGCGCTGGTGCGCTTGTGGCCCTCCGGAAGCATGTGAGCTACTGGGTGCGATCATTATTGGCCTTCCATTGAGCCGGTTTCATGGTCGGCCCCCTCGCGTCTGGTTTGCTGGAGGTCGCGTCTTTGGATGTGACGTGGCCTGCGATCACTGCTAAGTTCAGTTTGAGTTCCAGATTACTTTGGTCGCAGGTGCGTCGCTTATGGGACCAGAACGAGGTGAAGTCAGGCAAGACTTGGGCCAGACCGCTGCTGCGGCACCAAGAACACTCAAGCGAACTCATGCCATCCTGTATCTCTCGATCCAATACAGGACTCCATTTTGGGTTCGCAACATTTGGCAACGCACTTAAGTTCATAATGTTGATTTCTATTATAGAGCTGTATTAAGTCTCTTAGGCTACCATGTATCATAGTATCTTATAACCTAAGGCTACCTGCAAATATCCCTTTCATTTCCTCCACACTTCCATTCCTTCTCTCCCCTCCCCCCCTTGCTTAACCCCTTATCCCCCCCCACTTATCACCCCATTGTCCCCTCATCCCCCCTCCACTCTTTAGGTTTCCCCCTTGCTCTTCCCCCCAGCCTCCCCCCTCATCCCCCTCCCTCCCCCAGCTTCCTCCCATGTCCTCCCCCCTCTACATTTTTTCCTTCCTCCCATTTCTCGCATCTTCCCCCCTCCATACTTCTCCATTTTCTACATTCTCCCTTCCCCCCCCTTCTTCTCTCTCATCTCTCTTCTCCTCTCTCTTTCTCTCCTCCCCCTGCCCTCTTTCTTTTTCTCTTTCCTTTTCCCCCCTTCTCTCCTTTATTTCTATACCCCTCTATTCTTGTTCCTTCTCTTATTTATGCATGTTAAAGGCCATGTAGCAAGGTAATTGACAAAATTCAAGTTATTGGACAGCAGGAGACGCTTAAGTCCTTGTTTGAGGACACCGCCGTACCAAGTACACCATCTAGCCACGTTGGTTCACCCTAGTCGTTGCTAGGGAAAAATCTCTCCTGGTCACACTACTGGACCAGTTCTTGTCGGCTGCGTGAGTGCAGCCGATTGTTTGCATTCAAGGGTACGTTTACCCAAGTTCTACTGTAGGTTAAGTTTTTGACATTTTCCATTCAATCTAGCAAGTGGTATCTTTCAATGGCTTTAAGCTTGATGACATGGAATGTTCGGGGACTGGGCACATCCAGGAAAAGGGCGGCAGTATTCGCACATATCAAAAGATCCAAGGCTCAGATTGTATGTTTACAAGAGACCCACTTATTGTTGGAGACCACTAGAGTGCTTCAGAAGCCTTGGGTTCAATGGTCAGCTCATTCTGTTCATTCCTCATATTCTAGGGGAGTATAAGTGCTAATCTACAAAACACTGCGTTGGGACCCGGGTAAGATTATAAAGGATAATGATGGGAGGTATGTGTTTATCCAGGCTCATATCGATGGGGTAATGATAGTGATCCTGGCCATATACATCCCCCCTGCGACGGGAATCTCGATACTGTATGAGGCGGCTAAGTTTGCCTCACAAAACCACAAGCTTTGGTGCTCTGCATGGGGGACTTTAACTTAATTAATAACCCAGGACTGGATAGATTCAGCACCCGACAGGTCCCGATCTCCCCTACGATACAAACTAGACTGAGTGCATTCCTACAGGAGGTGGGATGGTACGACATGTGGCGGTTTTATAACCCAGTACTGAGAGAGTATACATGTTATACTCCGGGGAAAAATTCTCTATCTCGAATTGACTACATCTGTGGAAACAAAAGAGTCTGTGCTCATATACAATCGGTATGTCACTTGCCCAGATCAGTATCAGATCACTCCACGGTATTTGTAGGCATTAAATGGGAGGGATGTAAATCACAAACTATCACGGAAAATTAACCCTTGGCAGCTTTCACTCCTTGGAACCAACGATAGGATTCCTGATCAAATCAGGGCATATACTGAGATGAACTCCATGGAAGAGAATCACTCGGCCTATTGGGATGCACTTAAAGCGTATTTGAGGGAATGTTGTCACTCCTCTATCTCCTATCTCAAGAAACAGGCGGCCAGAGAGGAGGAGGAATTGGCCACTCAAAATAGAACGCTAGAACATAGATTTACCTCAAACCCATCTGAGGAAAACAGATCTTAATGGCTAAAGGCTAGGAGGAAATATCTTCTGTACTTGCAAGATAAGGCTAAGAGACATGTCTTCTTCACGATCCAGAGGTATTTTGAGCAAGGGAACCAATCTAGTAGTTTACTAGCGTTCCTGGTGCACCAATCCAATAGTTCACCTGCAGTCCTTAAGATTAGAGACCCTAGTGGCGAACCAGTCACTTCCGTCAATGGCATTCTGGAGGTGTTCTTGGATTTCTATAGGAACCTATATGAATCCAGACTGACAGTGTCAAGGGAGGAGATCGCTGATTATCTACGAGGTCTGGAGTTTCCCAGATTGACTTCGGCCCAGAGATCGGCCTTGGATGAGCCCATTAGTATGGAGGAGATGGTAGAGGCAATGGGGGCCCTTAACAGGGGTAGGGCGTCCGGTCCGGACGGACTCCCGATTGAAATATTTGACAAATATCAGGGGGGGCTTGCTCCAGCCCTCCTGGAAACGGTTGAGGCTTCGTTCCGCAGGGGACGGTTGCCTGACTCTTTCTATGAGGCAACCATCGTTCTGCTGTTGAAACCAGACAAGGATCCATTGGACTGTGGCTCGTACAGACCGATCTCTTTGTTGAACTCTGACTATAAAATTCTCACCAAAATACTAGCAACTAGACTCAACAAAGTAATCTCCTCCATAATACATGAAGACCAGTCTGGATTCATTCCGATTAGGAGTACCTCGGATAACCTGAGGAGGGCGCAGGTGGTCTTACAGATGGGCACCAAGTTAGGGGAGGATTGGGCTCTGGTCTCATTGGATGCGGCCAAGGCCTTTGACTCTATAGAGTGGCCATACCTGCTGGAGGTGCTGCGGGCATTTGGTTTCGGCAACTAATTCATTAGATGGATTGAGATTATATATAAAGCACCATCTGCTAACATTCAGGTGGGTGTCGGGGTGTCGGAAACTTTTCCCTTGGGGAGGGGAACCAGACAGGTATGTCCCCTATCCCCTCTCCTGTTCGCCCTGGCCATGGAGCCGTTGGCGGTGCGCATTCGGGCGGACCCAATTTACCGAGGAGTGAAGCACCGTAAGGGAGATGAACGCTTGTCTCTGTATGCAGAGGACTTGTTATTGTTTGCATCTGATCCGGATTCCTCCATTCCTAGGGCTGTGGAACTAATTGACTAATTGAACTAATTGATCGGGGAGTTCTCGGGCCTGGCAATAAACTGGTCAAAGTCGTACCTCCTCTTTCTGTCTCGGGACAGAGAGGAAACGGCGAACACCCACATATGTAGGGTTCCAGTGGTAGATCACTTTAAATACCTTGGGATTATACTGACAAGAAGCCCTTCGGAGACGATAGCAAGAAATATTGCTCCCCTGTTATCACACCTCGGGGAGAAATTTAATAGATGGAGCCAGCTCCCGCTTTCAGTGGCGGGAAGGATTAACCTCCTTAAAATGATAGTGCAACCAAAGTGTCTCTACATTACCCAGCATGTATTTGTGCAGATCACCCGCTCCTTCTTTCGGACCCTGGATTCCTTAATGATCACCTTTGTCTGGGGTGCTTCCAGATCGAAAGTCCAATTGGCCAAATTACAGAGACCCAAAGTCCTGCGGGGTATGGCCCTTCCTGATCTTTATATATACTACCTGGCCGGACAATTGAAATATCTGGGTCAATGGACACTTCCTGGGGTGAGGGGTTCTCCGGAGGGATTCTTGGCAGAGTTCACGGGTGTGGATCTCCTATGGCCACTGTTGACAGATCACAAGAGAGCCCCTGAGGGCCGTGTCCTCCTGATACACAAACTAGGGGCCAGGATTTGGAAAGAGGCTAAAGCCATATTCGGATTCCATGACATACCAATTGAGACCCCCTTATGGGATAACCTGGACCTTCCACACTTTTGTGGGTTGCCGGGGTTTGGTGAATGGAGGAATCGCGGAATAGTCTCCCTAAGTTCAATTGTCCGTGATGGTGAACTCCGCCCTTTTGCGCAACTGCGAGCGGAATTCGATCTGTCGGAATCTCATGGGTTTCAGCACCTCCAGATCAGGCACGCCTTTCGGGCTCAGTTCTCTGGTCGTGGGGCTAGATTCTCTTCCTTCCCAATCATTGGAATTATCAGATCACATTGCCCTGGCGGTCTTATTTCCAAACTATACTCCTCCCTCATTCGGGCCAAAGCCATGAACAGTCCTCTTTCTGTCCGGGAGAAGTGGAGTGCCAGGATTTCTGAAATTGATGATGTAGTGTGGGATAACATTGTCGAATCCCACACTTTGGTCTCTCTCGCAATTAATAATAGACTGATCCAATTATATATAATACACCAGAGTTACATCACTCCCCAGAGACTGAAAAAGATGAATAAATTGGTGGGGGTGGGTTGTCCGAGATGTGGGAGACACGGTGCAGATTTCTGGCACATGATATGGGAATGCCGGGTCATTCTCTCCTATTGGGGTGAGGTTATAGCGACTCTTTCCACCATACTTCAAAAAACGGTTACTATGAGCCCAATTCTGTGTTTATTCGGGGTGGTAGATGTACACTCCTGGTCCCAAGATGAGAATCTATTAATAAAAAAGGTCCTGTTTTTCGCCCGGAAGGGCATTATACTAAATTGGATGAGCACTCATCCCCCAACTAGAGCCTCTTGGATTGCATTGGTAAATGCTATAATTCCGTTAGAACAATTTGTATATAAGACGAGAGGTTCTTTAAACAAATTTGACAAAATATGGGGTAGATGGTTGGGTTCGCCCTTGATCGGGGGATCACCCGGTTCCCTGACCGATAACCTACAGTCATTACTGTCGCAGTAATAATTGATACTACTCCAGTGATGGGGAGGGAGAAATATGTAATCCATGAGACTCCGTATCAGCAATGTGACGTGGTCCCTGACACTTGGGTTGTACATTCTTTGTCAATATGGGCTTTTTGCCCCAGGTTGGATATGGCTCGCGAGCTGACACCTTTGAAATATCTACTCTACCAATGCCATACTGAAAGTAATAGATGTTGACTTGATTGTTGATGTATTATCAATCTAGCTATTAACCAATTTACACATATTCTTATTGTACAAATTGCTGAATTGACTTTTATTGTAATGATATACTTAACCTTCAATAAAACGAGTTTGAAAAAAAAAAATGTAGCATAGTTCTTCTGATATAACCATGTCTCTTTACCTCATCCACAGGGCATTGCAGCTTTGGTATCCATGGTTTCGACCACAAGCAACTGTCTCTATATGACTGATTGTAACCATGTATACCTAGCTGCAATGTCCTGCACATAAGGTGAGAGACATGGCTATATGAGGAGAACTATGCTACATTTCTAATTAGAGGTATTTGTTAATATTATTATTACATCAACTATATATTGGGATAGGCTCTTGGAGATGGAAATAACCCTTTAACCCCTTCACGACCGAGGACATGCTGGTATGTCCTAAATCATGAAGGGGTGATCCCTGCACATGTCTGCTGATTTGAACAGCACACATCTGCGGCTATCAGACGCAGGTGGAACCGTGATCCACCCACACCTGTTAACCCCTTAGATCGCGGTGTCAAAATCTGACACCATGATTTAAATGGCCGCGGCAGGGAAATCACCTTTCCCTGCCGCCATCAGACGTGATCACAGGGAGCTGACGGTTGCCATGGTAGCAACGGGTCATGTGAGGACTGCTGCCGCTATCATGCCATGCAAAGCAGCGGCTGTAATAGGAGAGCAGAGCAGCATTTCTGCTGATCAGAGCTGTGCAGCTCTGATCAACAGAAATGAATCAGCAATCAAACTGCTGATCCTTAAAATGTTTTTTGGTCATCGCAAATTTTGCACAAAATGCAATAACCGGTGATCAAAACTTAACATCTGGGCAAAAATTGTACCATTTAAAAATGTTGGCTCAAGAGGCAAAAAAATAAGCCATCACTGAGCCTCATATCCCGAAAAATGAGAATGCTACATGTTGCGGAACTTGTACCGACCTTAGACATCACAACCACACATCAGTTTTACCATATAGTGATCATGGTGAATGAAATACCCCCAAATCAAATAGTGCAATCGCACTTTTTATGCACTTTTTCCGTACTTGGATTTTTTTTGTCGTTTTCAAGTACACTATATGGTAAAACTCAAGGTTTCATTTAAAAGTTTAACTCATCCCACAACAAAATAAAACCTCAAGATTGACGGAAAACTAAAAAAAGTTACGGCTCTCGACAGAAGGGGAGCAAAAATAGAGAAACAAAAAACTGAAAATTGCCTGGGGGTGAAGGGGTTAAGCTAAAAAGTGATGTCCACTGCTGAACAACTCTGTATTAATGATTCCAGGGAAAAGTGTGTGTGTATGTGTGTGGGGGCGGGGGGAGTTCTCCTGGTATCAACAGCCAGTGGGAGAATCATGGGCGTCCTGCAGAAGATTAGCTGCTGCTGATCAGCTCCAAAATTCACATCTCGCCCGTTCTTGGAAAACCACTTGAACAATACGGAAATCAATTTTAAATGAAGTAGCGCTAAGTATAATAAAGAACACACTGCTGCATGTATCCGTGATACAAGATCTGGCATCGATTAAAATGAATGCAGTAAGGTACCAGGCTGCTATATAAAATTGCCATGCTAGCAGATTGTGGAACGTAAATAAAAGCAATTGAAAGAAGAACTAGTTTTCTTACTTCCGTTTTTTAATGCTTATAGAGCCATAAGCCATTTCACCATATTCAGCACAGTGGTATATGCCACAACTTTACTTACAATGTATTCCATTTCCTATACGGGCAGGGGATCCTTACTAACCTAATTAGCATTCCAATACATAAATGTGAAACAGGTTCACCTAGAATGGCCCAAGGCTAGGGCTACATGACTACGTCCGTCAGCGAGGGTTCACAAGCTTTCAAGCACTACTGTAGGTCTGATTATCACAAATCACAGCGTGCCCTTAAAAATTAGAAAGTGGTGTCCTAACTGTAGGTGAAGAAACTATTGCCAATGTAATAGCAGACCTGTATGAGGGCTTGTTTTGTGCACCCAAGCTGATGATTTTCTTGATATTATTTTGGGGTCTATATGATGTTTTAATCGCCTGTTTTTACATTTTTTCTGTTATGGTGGCCGAAAAAGTGCAATTCTGGATTTTTATTTTTTCTCATTATGCAGTTTACCCGATGAGATTAACAAAGTTTAACGAATGCAGCAATACCAAATAGGTGCATTTTTTTATTTCTTAATTTTTAATGTGATTTGAACTTTTAAAAAAACATGAAAAAAAAATAACTTTTCTACTTTGTACTGTAATAAGTCTCCTTAGGGTACTTGACCCAGTAGTAGTACTTGACCCAGTAGTAGTCTGATCATTTGTTATTATACCACAGCATTGCTGTATATAGAAGACATTATAGTCTCCTATGAACGCCGGCCACAGGCTGGTTTTCATAGAACTACAGTGATCACAGACACAGGGGTCCTCAGCTGACCCCTGATTGTTATGACAACTCATCGGTGTCATGTGATCACGTTGCGGGAGTACTGATTAGGGCTCAGGAGAGCGTGCCCCCCTGCCAGTCCGTGTTAAATGCCACTGTGAAAAATTGACAACAGGATTTAACAGGTTAACAGCTGTGGGCAGAACGCCATTCCACCTTCAGCTGTTAGAGGCACATCAGCCAATTAAATTAGAGGAAGCAGGGAAACGACTTACAACATATACACCATGTGCAAAATTATTAGGCAAGTTGTATTTTAAAGGATTTTTTTTATTATTGATCAACAACTATGTTCTCAATCAACCCAAAAGACTCAAATATCAAAGCTTAATATTCTTGGAAGTTGGAGTGGTTTTTTTTTTAGATTTGGCTATCTTAGGAGGATATCTGTTTGTGCAGGTAACTATTACTGTGCAGAATTATTGGGCAACTTAATAAAAAACAAATATATTCCCATCTCACTTGTTTATTTTCACCAGGTAAACCAATATAACTGCACAAAATTTAGAAATAAACATTTCTGACATGCAAAAACAAAACCCCAAAAAAATTAGTGACCAATATAGCCACCTTTCTTTATGATGACACTCAACAACATCCATAGATTCTGTCAGTTGCTTGATCGGTTTACGATCAACATTGCATGCAGCAGCCACCACAGCCTCACAGACACTGTTCCGAGAGGTGTACGGTTTTCCCTCCCTGTAGATCTCACATTTTATGAGGGACCACAGATTCTCTATGGGGTTCAGATCAGGTGAACTAGGGGCTCATGTCATTATTTTTTTTTTTTTTAATTCTTTATTTATACAACAGACCCTTACAGACCATATATCAGTCAGTTGGCAAAATAAACAAAAACAATTGCACAGAGTTTGGGAGAATACATCTCAATACAAAGTCACCAACGTCTGGGCCAACCCAACAAATTGTCGAACGGGTCCGTTTTTTAACAAATTTTTATCAGAGGCAAGGAGAAGTACCGAAAGGAGGCTAGAGAGCCTAAAGATCATTCAGACATCTCTCAACATAGAGTTCACACCAGCTGAGAGAGAAGAAAGGGGGGAGGAACGTAGAGGAAGAGTGGAAAGGGGAAGGGATAGGACAGAGCGGGAGGAAGGTAAAAAAGAAAGAGGGGGGAGGAAGAGGGGGAAGGAGATGGGAAAGGAGGGGGAGAAGGGGAGAGAATAAGAAGGAGAGAGAAGAGAGAGGGAGAAGAAGAGAGAAAAAAAAAAAAAGAAAAAAGGGGTGGGGGGAGGTTTACCAGGGGGGAGAGGCCAGCGACAGAGGAGAAAGCGCTCCATCTACGATGTCATTATTTTTTAATCTTTTAGACCTTTACTGGCCAGCCACGCTGTGAAGTAATTGGATGCATGTGATGGAGCATTGTCCTGCATGAAAATCATATTTTTCTTGACCGATACAGACTTGTTCCTGTACTACTGCTTGAAGAAGTTGTCTTTCAGAAACTGGCAGTAGGTCTGGGAGTTGAGCTTCACTCCATCCTCAACCCGAAATGGTCCCACAAGTTCATCTTTGATGATACCAGCCCATATCAGTCCCTCACCTCCACCTTGCTGGCGTCTGAGTCGGAGTGGAGCTCTCTGCCCTTTACTGATCCAGCCTCTGGCCCATCAAAAGTCACTCTCATTTCATCAGTCCATAAAAACTTTGAAAAATCAGTCTAAAGATATTTCTTGGCCCAGTCTTGACATTTTATCTTGTTTCTTGTTCAAAGGTGGTTGTTTTTCAGCCTTCCTTACCTTGGCCATGTCCCTGAGTATGGCACACCTTGTGCTATTTGATACTCCAGTAACGTTGCAGCTCTGAAATATGGCCAAACTGGTGGCAAATGGTATCTTCACGCTTGATTTTCCTTAATTCATGGGCAGTTATTTTGCACCTTTTTTGCCCAACATGCTTCTTGCGACCCTGTTGGCTATTTGCCATGAAACGCTTGATTGTTCGGTGATCGCACTTCAAATGTTTGGCAATTTCAAGGCTGCTACATCCCTCTGCAAGAAATCTCACAATTTTGGACTTTTCAGAGCCCGTATTTTGCCAAAGGAAAGGAAGTTGCCTATTAATTAAGCACACCTTATATAGGGTGTTGATGTCATTATACCCCACCCCTCCGCTTTACAGCGATACACATCACCTGATTTACTTAATTGGTAGTTGGCTCTCAAGCCTATACAGCTTGGAGTAGGACAACATGTATAAAAAGTATCATGTGATCAAAATACTCATTTGCCTAATAATTCTGCACACGGTGTATAGTATGTCATGGGTCGTTAAGGGGTTAAAGAGAATCAGTCATGTTGAAAATAGCTGATCTGCAGATGGGGTTATAGAGCCGGAAGAGCTGAACAGATTGATTTACATTTTATATAGTAATTCCATAAATTTAATTCCCTGGTGTTTATATGAATGAGTCCACTAGGCGGTCCTATTCGATTAGCAATCTTCCCTGTATGATTGTGAATGCATAGCTAACGATCATTTCAATATATTAAATACAAAATATAATGAATATTTTACAACAATCCTAGATATCATTCTGCTCAAGTTCTCTATACTATGTTGTCCACATATCAGATTGAATGTACAATGAGACAGGTCTACTTCAAGTGAATCTGTCTCATTGAACAAGGTGACATATCTGGAGGCATCATAGTATAGCATGGAAGAAAAAAAAGTTACGAATATAGATAAATAGCTTAAAGGGATTTTCCACTAATTGGCAAACCCTTCTCATTTGCCATGTTAGAGTCATCTCCCATGATAGCGCCATCACGTGAGGTTGTTACGTCACATGAGCCCCTCACCCAATCACTTCTGCCTTCAGATGTAAAAGTAATAGGGATGATCATTTACCAAAATAACTGCTTCGATGAATATCCGACGAATAGGTCGCCGCTATTCGCGTATTCGCAAATATTTGACTCCTAATGTAACACTATAGGAAACCCAAATAATTTCACGGTGGACCTAACAGTGAGCTGTGGTTACTGAGGAAAAGGCTGAAATAGATGGGAAAAGGCAGAAACAATATAGGCACAGTCTCTTTCTCTCTCACTCTCCTCAATACAGGAGAAGCCCCCAGAGCAGTGTGACAGCTTTGCAGCGCCGCTGTATGAAAGAGAGAGGGAGAGACCGACTGACCAGAATGCCCGCTGGATTATGTAGCCCCCTATGACGCTGTGCGGCCAAGCTAATCACAGTAACACCACAACAAAGATAGCTGCAGCGTTACTGTGAGGGCAAGCAAAGTCAGATGTGTTCATTGGCTGGAAAACAGGCGCCAGGAAGTTAGAAATGAAACAAAGTATCGGAGTGGATACTGTTTTATTCGTCGGATAACGAATATTGCGAATATCCCATTATCCATCGGATACCGAATAGTGGCGAATACATTCACTCATCCCTAATAAGTAATCAACAGGAAGTGAGAGCTGCGGCTGGCTGCTCACTTCCTGTGTGTATGTATACTCATAAATGGAAGGCTATCAACCATTGAAGAAGCCCACCTACTGGACTCCAAATCCTTGGAAGATCAGGGACCTAAATTAATATGATTTAAGTTATGACTCCCTCACAGCACTGTAAAAATCGTACATGTGACATTCTTTTTTTTTTTTTTTTATCAGATAGCACACTGACCAATGTTATTCAAAGGGGAAGTGATGA
Organism: Anomaloglossus baeobatrachus; assembly: GCF_048569485.1. NCBI lineage: Eukaryota > Metazoa > Chordata > Amphibia > Anura > Aromobatidae > Anomaloglossus > Anomaloglossus baeobatrachus. The sequence continues at coordinate 365,405,806 of NC_134356.1, forward strand.
TGACCGATTTTTTTTGCACTGACAATCTGTCTGTGAAAAAAATTGCAGCATGCTGTGATTGGACACTGAAATATGATGAGACTCGCCCTTCAGGTCTATGGGTGCGAGTAAAAAAAAAAAAAAAAAAAAATCGAACACCATAGTATGACATCCGATTTTTACGGATACATTGCAATTCTGTAGGCTAAGGAACTGTAAATGCTCCTGTAAATGATTAATAGCTGCTAGTGTAAAAAATGGATTGCACATGGTTGTCAAGAGAGAAAAAGAAATCTTAATGAATATCAGAACAATTTTTACACTGTCTGTGACCCTAGCTTTGTGATGAATCTTCTAACCCAAGACTGTATGGCAATATTGTCAGTTCTCCCTGCTCTATTATATTCTTCTTTCAAGGCGACAGCTTCTTAGGATCACTCATCACTGTGATTGTAGAAAAACTCTCATGTCTGAACTCACACAATGATTAGCGTGTTTAATGGTATCATATAGCAAGATGTTACTTTGAAGTCTGTAGTAAAATAATATAAAGTATCTACAGAGAATTTTAGTTTTGCCATAATTATTTTGTGCAAATGTTTTTTTCCCCATAACGCAGCATCCTGTAGGTATGGCATTTGTTCTGGCATTTACCCCATAAACATCTCTATAGAATTTGAAAAACGCTAGAAAACACTAATGCTGTGTAATTGGAAGTGGATGCTGAAATAATCTGAGATCACTGATTGATTCAATTGTATAGTACAATTCCCCTAATAGCAAACTGTTCATTTTGTTAAGATGCAACTTCCCTAACTATTCGAAAGATGTTATTTCATAGGAAACAATTAGCTTTTATTCATGTATGAAAACAATAGTTTATTTCGCTTGCCAGGATTTGGTTTCCATTGAGTCATAAAACCAGTGGTTTTATTTTTTGTGAAATTGCTGACCAGTGTCACTGTAACTGTATGAAGTGCTGTGTCCATGTCACAAAAGAGTTGCTGAAAGGAACAATCATAAATTAAAGTGAACCTGTCAGGTCTTGTATGCACCCAGAACCACAAACAGTTCTGGGTGCATATTGCTAATCCTTGCCTAGCAGTCCCAACCCATAGTAGAATAGATAAAGGGATCTTTAGAAAATGTATTTCTTAAGATCCTTTATTATATGCTAATGAGACCAGGGATTAGTTGCAAGGGCGTTAGTTGAGTGAAAGTAAAAAGAGTGGTAGAAAAATGTGCACAAGCAACCGGGATAACTGAAACCTTGATAGAATTTTTAAGAAAAGACCATTCAAAAATTTGGGGAGTATCACAAGGAGTGGACTGCTGCTGGAGTCTGTGCTTCAAGAGCCACCACACACAGACCTATCCAGGAGATGGGCTACAATTGTCGCATTCCTTGTGTCAAGCCACTCATGACCAATAAATGCCAGAAGTGTCTTACCTGGGCCAAGGAGAAAAAGAACTGGACTGTTTCTCAGTGGCCCAAGGTGGTGTTTTGAGATGAAAGTAAATTTTGCATTTAATTTGGAAATCAAGGTCCAAGAGTCTGGAGGAAAAAAGGAGAGACCACAATCCAAGCTGCTTGAGGTCTAGTGTGACGTTTGCACAATCTGTGATGGTTTGGGGAGCCATGTCATTAGCTGGTGTAGGTCCATTGTGTTTTATTAAAACCAAAGTCAGTGCAAGCTTTTGGAGATGGAAATTTCATTTTCCAGCAGGACTTGGTACCTGTCCACATTACCAAAAGTACCAATACCTGGTTTAATAACCAAAGTATCACTGTGCTTGATTGACCAGCAAACCTGGGGTATTGTCAAAAGGAATAAAACCAGTTTGTATCTGGTGTGACCACCATTTGCCTCATACAGTGCAACACATCTCTTTAGCATACAGTTGATCAGGTTGTTGAATGTGGCCTGTGAAATTTTGGTCCACTTCTCTTCAACGGCTATGCGAAGTGGCTGGATATTGGCAGAAACTTTAACACACTGATCTAGAGCGTCCCAAACATGCCCAATGGGTGGTATGTCCAGTGAGACTGCTGGCCATGCAAGAACTGGGAGCTTTCAGGAATTGGGTACAGATCCGTGCAACATGGGGCCGTGCATTATTGTACAGCAAAATTTGGTGATAGTCGTGGATGAATGGCACAAGAATGGGCCTCAGGATCTTGTCACGGTTTCTATGCGCATTCAAATGGCATCAATACAATGCATCTCTGTTTGTTGTCCATAACAACTCCTGCCATACCATAACTCCAACACTAACATGGGCCACACGTTGACATCAGCAAACCACTCAATTACACAATGCCATACACACAGTCTACCATCTCCTCTGAACAGTGAAACCCAGATTTATCTGTGAAGAGAGGACCTCTCCAACGTGCCAGATGACATGGAACATGAGCATTTGCCTACTCAAGTTGGTTACAACGACGAACTGCAGTGAGGTAGAGACACTGAGGAGGATGACGAATAGATACGTTTCCCTGCGACGGCTAATGACAGTTAGCGCAGATATTCTTTGGTTATGCAAACTTTTGTTGCCGCAGCTGTCCAATTGTCTGGTCTCAGAGCATCTTGGAGGTGAAGATGCTGGATATTGAGATCCTGGTCTGGTGTGGTTACATGCGGTCTGTGGTTCTGAGGCCGGTTGAGTGTACGGCCAAATTCTCTAAAATGCCTTTGGAGACTATGGTAGAGAAATGAACTTTCAATTCATTGGCAACAGCTCTGGAGGACATTCCTGCAGTCAGCAGCCAATTGCCCTCTCCCTCAAAACTTGCAAAATTTGTGGGATTGTGCTGTGTGATGATGATTTAGCACAGCCTTTTATTGTGGTCAGCCTAAATCACAGCTGCGCAATAATCATGCTATCTAATCAGCATCTTAATATGCCACACCTGTGAGGTGGATGGATTATCTCAAAGGAGAAATGCGACCACAGATTTAGACAAATCTGTGAATTTTTGTGGAAAAAGAGCCTTTTGTCTACATAGAAAATGTCTTAGATCTGTGAGTTCCGCACATGAAAAATTGGAGCAAAACCAAAAAATGTTGCGTTTTTATTTTTGCCAAGTGTAGATTATGTTAATTTAGAATCATACACTGGCAATACACATCAGATAACTGCTTGTTAAACATTCACTCAGCTGACAGTCAATGATGGGCAAAGCTCTCTTATAGTGCCTAAGGCAGGTGATTAAAGATGAGCGGAAGCGAACTTTTAATTACAGTGTTCGTACCAAACAAAGACTTTAGAAAAAAATCAATGTTTGAGTTCGGGTGCTTTACGTATGCGAACCACTTGAGCGAGCTGTGCTTGGGTATGCTTGGTGCTCAGGCCAGTGGAAGCAGCCTGCAGTGTTTTAATGTCTCGCACTCCCTTCCCCAGCAGTGCTTTGTTTATGGTTGACTGTAGGTGGGCGGAGACATGAACTGCCAATCAGTGATTTCTAACGAGGTTCGGGTCAAGTTCGGGTCCAGAAGTTAACTTTATTTAAAGTCTGGCTGAACCCGGAGAACCCAAACTTCAACGGGTCTGCTCATCTCTACAAGTGATTCCATATGTGCTACTTCCCTTCACCTTTGGACTCAAAAGTTCATTAGTTTAGCTGTTGGTTTGATGATCATGGTGCCAATTCCTCTCCTTACCAATAAACAATATTTTTATTCCTTATAAAGAGTCCACATTTTTCTTCATTCAACAGGTCAATAGTATAACATTGATTATCTCATGAAAATGGCATCTATAAAGGGTGGCAGCATATAAAAAGTCAGTTCTGAAAGTTGATCAACTGGAAGCAGTAAGAATTTGCTAGTGCAAGGATCTGGGTGAATATGTCAAGAATCAAGTTGTGATGGGCAGATCACTGGCATTGTGTTAGGCATTCCTGGTGTGCAGCTGTTAATACCTACCAAAAAAGTGTTCAACTGAGGAGCTCCAGTGAACTGGCATCAGGACAAGTTCACTAAAGCTCCCTGATGTGAATGGGGAGCGAAAACTAGTCTATCTGGTCCAATCCCATAGTCCAGGTTGTCAGGTATTACAATACATCTGCAGTCGCTATGACAGCAGACTAGTGAATCCTCAATCAAGTGCACTGCACGCTCTAAGGCCCTGTGGGCACTAGAAAAGGGATTTTTCTCAAATTTCTTGATTGAAAGATTAGCGCACCTGCGTTGAAAAAACGCACCAAAAAACGCATGCGTTTTTACCGTGTTTTTGGTGCATTTTTTTACAGGTTGGTCCCTGCATTTTTTTAATGCTTCAACAACAATAAATAATATAGATATATAGATAATGGATAGATAGATAGATAGATAGATAGATGGCTAGACAGATAAATAGATAGATAGATAATGGATAGATAGATGGATAAATGAATAGACTGATGGATAATCGATAGACAGATAAATAGATAATGGATAGACAGATAAATAGAAAAATTCATAGATAGAGGAATAGATAGAGAGATAAATAACTAGATAGATAGAGGAATAGATATATAGATATATAATAGAGGGATAGATTTTACAGCTTTATTTTTTATGTTTGTGTGCCCCCCCCAGTATTTCTCAAACAGCAGTGACCCTGTGGGACCTTAGATCTCAGTTCTCGCAGGGTCACTGCCTGTCGATGATGCTGGAAAGGCCTTGTGAGGACACACTACAGTTCTCATTAGCGGTAATGTGTTCACATTACCAACCATGAGAAATGACCTGTAGTTGCCCCTGCAGCATCGCTCACTGAACGAGGTTGCATTGAGTACTATGTGTCAGACGCGGCTGGATCAGTCTGCAAGCGTCGTGGGACCTCTGTGGATTACGCCGGAGCTGTGTGTTTGGGGGGGGTTAATAAAGTGGTGACAGAGGGGGCTTTTTTGTTATTTTATTTAAAACAAAGGATTTTTCGGTGTGTGTGTTTATTCACTTTACTTACAGGTTAATCATGGGGGGGGTGTTATAGACGCTGCCATGAGTAACCTAGGACTTAGTGGCAGGCATGGGCTGCCATTAACTCCTTTTCTACCCGATTGCCACCGCATCACAGCAATCGGGAAGAGCCGGTAACACGCCGGGACTGTCGCATAATGGATGTGACATTCTCGGGGCAGCTGCGGGCTGATATTCTCGGCTGCAGGAGGTGGGCCATTAACTATGGCCCTCGCCCTCCCCAGCCTGAGAATACCGGGCCGCTGCTGTGTGTTAACCTTGTCTTGACGGTAAAAATACGGCGGAGCGCACTTTTTTTTTTTTCGTTTTTTATTTTTAACCCCTTAACAACCTTTGACGTACTGAGTACGTCATGGTGACATGGTGCTAAACGACCCATGACGTACTCAGTAAGTCATGGCGAAATCGCGGTCCCGGAGCCCCGGGGAGTGAAATTTGTTTAATTAAACGGTAGATTCGGGAAGGAGGGGACCTCTGCCTGACCTCAGGAGGGGTGGTGCCTCCTCCCCGAACCTACAGAGGCTGTGATTTGCTGACGAACGCCGCTCAGCCAATTACAGCCACTGTAATGTTCCAGCCATTGAAAATGGCTGGAACATTGAAATCCAGCCCTGATCAGTGCTGCTGTAGCACTGGCCATTGGCTGGAGCTGGGTGATCGATGCTTCACCCGCCCCCAGCTCTGATTGGAGAGACCAGTCTTGTGACCGCTCTCTCCAATCAATGTGGATCTGCGGCCTGTGACCGTCCCTGGAAGCCGAGGAGAGCGGTAAGTTGCTGTCCCCGCCGCCCGCCCCTGTCCCCGCCGCCCGCCCCTGTCCCCGATCGCCCCGCCGCGGCTCCCGATCCACCGCTGTCCCCGCCGCTGTCTCCGATCGCCCCGCCGCTGCTCCCGATCCACCGCTGTCCCCAGCGCCACGCTCCTGATCCACCGCTGTCCCCGGCGCCATGCTCCCGCTCCACCGCTGTCCCCGCCGCTGCTCCCGATGCACCGCTGTCCCCGCCGCTGCTCCCGATGCACCGCTGTCCCCGCCGCTGCTCCCGATGCACCGCTGTCCCCGCCGCTGCTCCCGATGCACCGCTGTCCCTGCCGCTGCTCCCGATCCACCGCTGTCCCCGCCGCTGTCCCCGCCGCTGCTCCCGATCCACCGCTGTCCCCGGCGCCATGCTCCCGCTCCACCGCTGTCCCCACCGCTGTCTCCGATCGCCCCGCCGCTGCTCCCGATCCACCGCTGTCCCCGTCACCAGCCCCTGTCCCCGCCGCCCGCCCCTGTCCTCAATCGCCCCGCCGCTGCTCCCGATCCACCGCTGTCCCCGCCACTGTCTCCGATCGCCCCGCCGCTGCTCCCGATCCACCGCTGTCCCCGGCGCCACGCTCCTGATCCACCGCTGTCCCCGGCGCCATGCTCCCGCTCCACCGCTGTCCCCGCCGCTGCTCCCGATGCACCGCTGTCCCCGCCGCTGCTCCCGATGCACCGCTGTCCCCGCCGCTGCTCCCGATGCACCGCTGTCCCCGCCGCCGCTCCCGCTGCACCGCTGTCCCCGCCGCTGCTCCCGATACACCGCTGTCCCCGCCGCTGCTCCCGATGCACCGCTGTCCCCGCCGCTGCTCCCGATGCACCGCTGTCCCCGCCGCCACGCTCCCGATCCACCGTTGTCCCCGGCGCCATGCTCCCGCTCCACCGCTGTCCCCGGCGCCATGCTCCCGCTCCACCGCTGTCCCCGCCGCTGTCTCCGATCGCCCCGCCGCTGCTCCCGATCCACCGCTGTCCCCGTCGCCATGCTCCCGCTCCACCGCTGTCCCCGCCGCTGTCTCCGATCGCCCCGCCGCTGCTCCCAATCCACCGCTGTCCTCGGCGCCATGCTCCCGCTCCACCGCTGTCCCCGCCGCTGCTCCCGATGCACCGCTATCCCCGGCGCCACGCTCCCGATCCACCGTTGTCCCCGGCGCCATGCTCCCGCTCCACCGCTGTCCCCGGCGCCATGCTCCCGCTCCACCGCTGTCCCCGCCGCCGCTCCCGATCCACCGCTGTCCCCGCCGCCGCTCCCGATCCACCGCTGTCCCCGCCGCTGCTCCTGATCCACCGCTGTCCCCGGCGCCATGCTCCCGCTCCACCGCTGTCCCCGCCGCCGCTCCCGATCCACCGCTGTCCCCGGCGCCATGCTCCCGTTCCACCTCTGTCCCCGGCGCTGCTCCCGATCCACCGCTGTCCCCGCCGCCGCACCCACCTTTTTCAGCCGCTGCTGCCCCCGAATCGACCCCCACTGTTCCCGATCGGCGGCGGCCGCCGCCGCCTCCTTCATCGGCTGCCCCTTCTCCATCGCCACACCTCCTATCCCTCCATGTGCTGCAAGCCACCCTCCCCCCACGTGGGGGGAGGGTGGCTTGCAGCACATGTGGAGGGAGGGTGGCTGGCTTGCAGCACATGTGGGGGGAGGGTGGCTGGCTTGCAGCACATGTGGGGGGAGGGTGGCTGGCTTGCAGCACATGTGGGGGGAGGGTGGCTGGCTTGCAGCACATGTGCTGCAAGCCACCCTCCCCCCACATGTGCTGCAAGCCACCCTCCCCCTACATGTGCTGCAAGCCACCCTCCCCCTACATGTGCTGCAAGCCACCCTCCCCCTACATGTGCTGCAAGCCACCCTTCCCCCGGGGCCCCCCCTCCTCCATGTGCCATCTCTCTCTCCCATCAGACTCTGCCCCCCTCCCCGATCTGCTGCCTGCTCTCTCCCATTTTCCATCTACTGCCCCCTCTCACCCTCCTCGATCTGTTGCCTCCTTCATCTGCTGCCTCTTCTGTCTGCTGTGATCCTGCTGCCTAGATCCATCCTGTAAGGTAGGTATCCCCATCTCACCTCCCCCCCCCATCCTCTGCCGCGCCTCCATCCGCTGCGCCATTTCCCATCCATCCGCTGCGCCATTTCCCATCATCCATCCGCTGCGCCCTTTCCCATCCTCTGCCGCTCCTCCACCCGCTGCGCCCTTTCCCATCTTCCATCCGCATCGCATTATCCAGCGCAGTTGCTCGCTTCCAGACTGCAGTGGATGATGCGATGCGAGACTCGTGCAATGCTCTAACGTTTGGCACTGGTCTTAGTGGCGGGCGCTCATTTTTTTTTTTTTTTACTTTTGTCTGTATTTTTTATTTCGCCAAACTAATTTTTTTGTATGGGGGGGGTCTAGTTTCCAAAATGGGATCACAAGTGGGGGAGCTCCATTGTTTAGGCACCTCAGGGGATCTCCAAATGAAACATGGCGTCTGCTAATAATTCCAATCAATTTTACTGTGAAATGGCGCTCCTTCTCTTCTGAGCCCCGCCGTACGCCCAAACAAATGATTTCCACCACATATGAGGTATCGTCGTACTCAGGAGACATTGCACAATACATTTTATGGTGCATTTTTTCCTGATACCCTTGTGGAAAAAAAAGCTACCTGTTTGAAAAACAATTTTGTGGTAAAAAAAAGAATAAAATATTTTCACGGCTGAACATTACAAACGTTTGTGAAGCCTCCAGGGGTTCAAAGTGCTCACTAAACAGCTAGATAAATTCCATGAGGGGTCTAGTTTCCAAAATGGGGTCAATTGTGGGGGAGCTCCATTGTTTAGGCACTTCAGGGGGGTCTCCAAACGCAACATGGCGTCCGCTAATAATTCCAACCAATTTTGCTGTGAAATGGCGCTCCTTGCCTTCCGAGTCCTGCCGTGTGCCCAAACATTTGATTTCCACCACATATGGGGTATCTGCGTACTCAGGAGAAAATGCACAATACATTTTATGGTGCATTTTTTCCTGATACCCTTGTGATAAAAAAAAGCTACCTGGTTGAAGCAACAGTTTTGTGGTAAATTTGTGGTAAAAAAATTTTTTTTTCTTTTCACGGCTCAACGTTATAAACTTCTGTGAAGCCCCCAGGGGTTCAAAGTGCACATCAAACATCTAGAAAAAATATTTGAGGGCTCTAGTTTCAAAAATGGGGTCACTTATGGGGGAGCTCCATTGTTTAGGCACCTCGGGGAGTCTTCAAACCCGACATGGCGTCCGCTAATGAGTGCAGCTAATTTTGCACTCAAAAATTCAAATGGCGCTCCTTGCCTTCCGAGTCCTGCTGTGTGTCCAAACATTTGATTACCACCACATATGGGGTATCTGCGTACTGAGGAGAAAATGCACGATACATTTTATGATGCATTTTTCCTGATACCCTTGTGAAAATACTAATTTTTATGGCTAAAGTAACATTTTTGTGTTAAAAAAGTAAAATTTTCATTTTTTCGTCTACATTGCTTTGGTTGCTGTGAAGCTCCTAAAGGGTTAATAAACTTCTTGGATGTGGTTTTGACCCGAGTGAGGGGTGCAGATTTTAGAATTGGATCACTTTTGGGTATTTTCTGTCGCCTAGGTTTCTCAAATCACTCCAAATGTGATGTGGTACCTAAAAATTTTTTTTTGTAAATTTTGTTGGAAAAATGAGAAATTGGTGATGAACTTTGAACCCTTCTAACTTCCTAACGGAATTTTTTTATTTTTTTTCAAAAATTGCGCTGGTGTAAAGTAGACATGTGGGAAATGTTATTTAGTAACTATTTTGTGCGACATATCTCTCAGATTTATGGGCATAAAATTTCAAATTTTGAAAATTGCAAAATTTTCGCCAAATTTCCGAAATTTTCACAAATAAACGCAAAACATATCGGCCTAAATTTACCACTGACATGAAGTACAATATGTCACGAAAAAACAATCTCAGAATCGCTAGGATCCGTTGAAGTGTTCCAGAGTTATAACCTGTCAAAGTGACACTGGTCAAAATTGCAAAAAATGGCCGGGTCTTTAAGGTGAAAACAGGCTGGGGGCTGAAGGGGTTAATATGTACGTTTCATTTCTATGTGCATTCTTTAGGTCTGTGTCTGTGTGTAAGTGTGATCTGTGTGTGTTTACTCTCTGCTCAACTTCCTCTTCCTCTCCTAATGACATCACTTCCTTGCAAAATGCAGGGCAGTGATGAACATTATGTCTCGAAAAACACAAAATAACGCAGGAATAACACAGGAAAACGCAATGAAATGCACATAATTTGCTACCAGCATTATTTCCTGTGGTATTTCATGATTACGTTACAGTCAATGGAGTGAAATAACGCAGGTACCTGCAGAAAAGCAGTGACATGCTCATTTTTTCTCAATAAAATCTGTAGAAATAATTTTCTTGAGAAAAAAAAAAACCGCAGTGTGCGCACAGCTAATTTTTTTTTCCATAGGTTTTGCTGGGGAATGTCTGCAGAAAGGTACAACCATTTTCTCAAGAAATGTCTGCAGCAAAAATGCAAAGAAATCCGCGGGTAAAAATGCAGTGTGCGCACAGGGCCTAAGGACTCTCCAGTACTGGCTCTGAGAGAGGGTACTCCTAGTGATTTGCATACATCCCGCTTCATTCCGATTAGACAGTATTCAGCCTTGTTGCTCCTCAAGAGCAAACTGCTCCAGTTTTCTGGTGTTTGAAGGTTGCCTTTTCCATGTTTCAGCTCTTTCCAAAGATATCCAACAGGATTTAGGTCAGGGCTCATAGAAGGCCACTTCAGAATAGTCCAGTTTTCCTCTTAGTCATTCTTGGGTGTTTTTAGCTGTGTGTTTTGGTCATTATCCTGTTACAAGACCCATGACCTGCGACTGAGACAAGCTTTCTGACACTGGGCAGCACATTTCTCTCTAGAATCTCTTGATAGTCTTGTGATTTCATTGTACCCTGCACAGATTCGAGACACCCTGTGCCAGATACAGCAAAACAGCCCCAGAATATAAGAGCCTCCTCTAAGTTTCACAGTAGGGATAGTGTTCTTTTCTTTTCTTTTCTTGATATGCTTAATTTTTCCGTCAGTGAACATAGAGCTGATGTGGCTTGCCAAAAAGTTCAATTTTTGTCGCATCCGTGCATAGGACTTTCTTCCAGAAGCTTTGTGGCTTGTCAACATGTAGTTTGGCAAATTCCAGTCTGGCTTTTTTATTTTTGCACAATGGTGTCCTCATTGGTTGTCTCCCATGAAGTTCACATTGGCTCAAACAATGATGGATGGTAAAATCGGACACTGATGTTCCTTGAGCTTGACGTTCACCTTTAATCTCTTTGGAAGTTTTTCTGGGCTCTTTTGTTACCATTCGTATTATTCGTCTCTTTCATTTTTTATCAATATTCTCCCTGTGGCCACATCCAGAGAGGTTGGCTACAGTCCCATGGATCTTAAATTTCTGAATAATATGTGCAACTGTAGTCACAGGAACATCAAGCTGCTTGGAGATGGTCTTATAACCTTCACAATGCTGGTCTATAAATTTTCTTTCTCATCTCCTGAGACAACTCTTTTCTTCGCTTTCTCTGGTCTATGTTGAGTGTGGTACACACCATGTTACCAAACAGCACAGTGAGTATCTGTAGCCTTATATACAGGCCCACTGATGGATTACAAGATTGTAGACACCTGTGATGCTAATTAGTGGACACACCTTGATTTAACATGTCCCTTTTGTCACATTTTCAGGGATACCATCATTTCTGTCGTCCTATTTCATGAGTTTTATGGGGGGGGGGTAATTCTGTGGAAGCAAGTCTGAAAAGCAATGTCTGACTTTCATATGTTCATTTTCATAGATTTTTTTTTATTTATTACTACCTTTATTAGATTCAAGTTTTTTCTGTGACCATTGTGAGTTTTTCTTTAATTAAACGGGAATACCAACAATTTCGACCACGTGCGTAACTTTATTAAACATGTATTGTAAACAAATGACCAGGATGGGGACATTACTACAAGATGGGCACCAGGATTGGGACATTACTACAAGAAAGGGAATTAGATAGGGGACATTATTATATGAAAGGTATCAAGATGAGGACATTACAAGATGAGGACCAGGATGGGGGATATAGCTACAAGAAAGAACAAAATAGGGGACATAACTACCAGATAGGGACCAGGATGGGAAAATCTCTACAAGATGAGGACCAGAGTGGGGACATTTGTTGTGATTCAGTGACCGAGGAGGACCAGAAAAAGAGCAATAACTCGGAAACCCAGAAAATAACCAGAGTGGCTGGAACCTTAACGGATTGCAGACCTAATACTGACACACAACTAGAAGTAGCCATGGGACAAGCCTACGATGACCTAGTCATCTCGACACAGCCGGAGAACTAAATACTCTAACAGAGAGAAATGTAAAAAAGCTAATCTGCCTCGGAGTAGTCCCCAAAGATATAGATAGCCCCCGACATGTAAAGATTAGGCTGCTTTCACACTACGTCTTTTTAACATGCGTCCTGAACGTTTTTTTAACGCAGAAACGGATCCAGTGCAAATGCGTTTTCATTGCAATGCATTTGCAATGGACTCGCGTTAACATGCGTTCACCTGCGTTTGCGTGCGTTATAGTGAGGATCCAGTGACTTGCAGTTTTTTTAACATCTTTCAAAAACGCTACTTGTAGAGTTTTTGAGCTGCGTCCAACTTCTGCAAATTGCTGGATCCTGACTAAACAGCACGCAAACGCATGTGAACGCCGGCGTGCTGATAGGCAGGATCCTGCTTGCTCTACTGAGCATGCACAGAAACCAGCCCCGTGATCAGTCTCTCTCTCTCTCCTCCCTCTGTCTCTCTCCCCCTCTCTCTCCTCCCTCTCTCTCCCACCTGAGAGCTGCGGACACTCGTAACCAAGGTAAATATCGGGTAACCACTTCTCTTAGTTACCCGATGTTTACGTTGGTAATGTGTGCAGGGAGCCCGGCTCCTAGCAGCTGCAGACGCTTGTAACCAAAGTAAATATCGGGTAACCAAGCAAGTATGCCCGATGTTTACCTTGGTTACGAGCCTCGCAGCTGTCAGATGCCGGCTCCCAGTCTGGCACGTTTAGTTCCCATCACTCCCGATCACATGACTCCAATGCCCGCCCCTAAACATCCAGTGACAGGATCCTGCAAAGTAACATGCGTTTGCATGCATTTTTTGCTGTAAAAGCAGGATCCGCTTTTGCAGCAAAAAAACGTTCAGGACGCATGTTAAAAAGACGTAGTGTGAAAGCAGCCTTACTGTGATATAGGAAAACACAATACGTAGCTAGAGAACAGATTCAGCAAAGATGAGGCCCAAAACTATCTGCATAAGAAAGACTAGGAAAGAGCACTGACTGCAGCCGTAAAAACCCTAATAAATACCAGCACGACTGATATGGAAAAATACTGAGCCTAAACAGGCTCTCCACCGCTATATCAGTACTCTGGTGTTACTGGGATCCAAGAAAAACATTGATATAGCGAGGGGACTGAATATTCTACCAAGCATGACAAAACACAATACATAAGCCAATACATACACAATACATAAGCCAATACATAAGCCATAATACACAATTCCCTAAGCCAGGGAAGGAGTCTTGCGAGGATAATTTGCATATTCCCAGTGCCTTCTGGGATAAGTGAAGAGTCACCACGAGCTCAAGGAGAACCGGGTTTTGGCCGTTACAGCCGGAAGGAAGACTTCTGAAAGCCAGGGAAGTAGTCTTGCGAGGATAATTTGCATATTCCCAGTGCCTTCTGGGATAAGTGAAGAGTCACCGCGCACGCGAATTTTAGCCTGTCTTCTTCATTGTGAGCGTGAGTGAGCAAAGTGTGAGCAAAAGTAAGTGTGAGTAGAATTGTTTGTATTTAGTTGTTTAATTACTTAACATTTGCTTAGTGCTATCCCCATTAGAAAATGTGCTCCACTATTGCTAATGCGATCCAGTTTACATCTTGTCTCATGTATGCAGTCCTTGAAAAGCCGTTCGAGGGTGCATACTGTTGTTCGAGATGTGCGCAAGTTGCACATTTGGAAGCCCAGATGCTGGATCTAAATGAGCAGCTGGCAACTCTGAGATGCATTAGCAATATGGAAAGGAGTGTGCTGCTCACTGAGCAGCAGCTTGCTGGGTCAGATGTGGGGGAGGATCGTAGTAGGGAGCGGCAGGACGGTGAGGTAGGTAGCTGGGTGACAGAAAGGTGGGTAAAGGGAAAAGTGCTAGGAAGGCTAGTCCTGAACTGACACACCCCAATAGGTTTGCAAACTTGGCAGATGAGGGGGATGGCATTACAGGGGTAGCATTGCTGCAGCAAGGCATGACCTCTGAACGCCAGAGGAGTGTCTGCTCCAGTAAGGGGGGGAATAGGAGTGCAGGGCAGGCAAGACAGGTACTGGTAGTGGGGGACTCAATTATTAGGGGGACAGATAGGGCAATCTGTCACAAAGACAGGGATCGCCGAACAGTGTGTTGTCTTCCTGGCGCTCGAGTTCGGCACATCGCTGATCGGGTTGACAGATTACTGGGAGGGGCTGGGGAGGACCCAGCGGTCATTGTACACATTGGCACAAATGACAGTTAGAGGTAGGTGGAAGGTCCTTAAAGATGATTTCATGGAATTAGGTTGTAAGCTTAAAGCATGGACCTCAAAAGGTGGTATTTTCGGAAATACTACCTGTGCCACGAGCCACACCAGAGAGGCAAAGAGAGATCAGGGAGGTTAACAGGTGGCTCAGGAATTGGTGTAGGAAAGAGGGTTTTGGGTTCCTGGAGAATTGGGCCGACTTTTCAGTTGGCTACAGATTCTATGCTAGGGATGGGCTGCATCTTAATGGGGAGGGTGCAGCTCTGCTGGGGCAGAAAATGGCTAGAAGGTTGGAGGAGTGTTTAAACTAGGAATGGGGGGGCGAGGGTATTCACTTTATAGAAGGGGAATGTAGTGCAGATAGTGACCAGGGCACAAGTAATGAAATTGGGGGTGGTACGGGGGGAAGGGTTAGGACAGTTAATACAGTAAGCAGGAATACAGGTACAGAGTCATACGTAACGTGCATGTACACTAATGCCCGAAGCCTCACAAATAAGGTGGAGGAATTAGAATTAATATTGGTGGAAGAAAATTATGATATAGTGGGGATATCAGAGACATGGCTGGATGAGAGCTATGACTGGGCTGTTAATTTACAGGGTTATAGCCTATTCAGGAATGACCGTACAAATAAGCGAGGGGGAGGTGTGTGTCTATATGTAACAGAACATTGAGCAAGGTACACAGATACTCCCAGCATTGAATAATCCAATTCCACCAGGAACTCCACACAGGCAAAATCACAAGTAAAAAAAACCATAAGCAAAAGGTACAAGACCAACTTATCTGAGAGGAGTTCTGGTAGACACAGAACAGAGCTGGTTTCAGGAAGTCCTTAGAACACAGGAAATACAATTTAGAACCGGCAAGGAACAAAAAGGAAGCTACACAGTTATATAGACCCAAACCAAATGTCCTGATTGGAAATCCTACTCAGCTGTCCAGTTACCACTCAGCAAGTCAACTGCATTACCAGCACAGACCACAAGAGGGAGCCCCAAACTGGAATCTAATTCAAATGTATTCACAACAGACATTACTACAAGATGAGGACTAGGATGATGAAATTACTTTAAGATGTTGGCCATCTAATGGTGCTAATTGTAGGACAATATTACTCTTCCTTCTATGGGGCTTATAGTGGGACACAAAACAGGAAAAAAAATGTAAAAATGTCAAAGTAAAAGTAAGAAAAAAATATTTTGTCACTAAAAATGCTGTTTTATGTATAAAATAAACAATACACATTTGTTATTGCTGCATATGTAACAACCCAAGCTATAAAACTATACCATAACCTATACAATAAATGACATTTAAAAAAAATAAAACCACTAAAATTTTTATAAAAAAAAATGAACAAAAAGGTGTATAGAAAAAATATATACCATCACTAAAAGTATCATATTGTCCTGCAAAGAATGCGGTTCCTCAAACTAAATTTTTTTTCTGTGTGCAGAGTTCTGGGGGCCTGACGAAAAGGTTGAAATGGATGGGAAAATGATGAAACTGAATAGGAAGAGCCTGGAAAATATGCCTGCATGCATTTCTTACTCATATGGTTTCTGGGATCCCCTGAAGCCACACGAAACAACGTCAGTGAGGCTTCAGTCTATCGGTGCCCCTGCAGTCTATGTCGCACTGCCTTGGCCAGTCCTGCACTGACTCACGCAGAAGTGCGAGCAGCTGCGGGATGAAAAGCGCTCATCACTGACTTCCATGACACCGCGTTCTCACAAAAAGTCTCGCGGGCGGCCAGAGACTGTGACTAGCGGTGACTTCACAGGCTCATGGGACAGTTCGCGTGGGAACGTGGTGGCCATGGAACTCAGTGACCAGCGCTGATGTCACGAGTTCAGCGGATTTCATCACTGCAGGTAATGAATTCAGCTAACCTCATGACATCGGCGCTTGTTATGCCTTGCAGTGACCTGGCCTGACCTAATGATATTAGCTCAGGTCACTGCACTGCTCTCAGTACACCTCAAGAAATCAAACCCCACCATAAAATTCAATACTTTATTCTATTAAACCAACAAAGTGCAAATTTAAAAACAGAGTAGGTTTGATACATTAAGTTACGGTTACAGGAAGGATTCCGGGCAAATTCCCTATTCTTACCCTTCCTGACCGCAGGGGTCGGCACCCTATACAGATAGACGCAGTGGTGCCCCCACTCAATGTGGACTGTCCCTTCAAGCCCTGTGCTAACAGTCTTATTCGTGCTGCTGATCTCTGTGAGAGCCTAATATAGTATCTCGTGAGGTTCTCATACACCCACACAGGCACTCTAGAAAATATATATTTAGTATGACATTTATGAATATACTAGATAGACATTTTTTCTTTACTCAGCATTTTGTAGATGACGTAGTCAGCTTATCAAGTAGAAGATACTGTCCATGTTTTAAAGCATCACTGCACTGCTCTCCCAGGCAATGGGGAACATTCTGTTCTTCATTGACTGGGACAGTGAGTATGGTATGGATCGATGTGGGACCCCCTTATTGGATTACGCCAGACCCGAATTTGTTTTTCCTTTTCAATTAATTGGTTTTGAAAGAAGGAATGTTTTGGGGAGTGTTTTTTCAAATAATTTTTTTTTGTCTTTTTTTTTTTTTATTACTGACTGGGTTATTGATGTTGGGAATCTGATAGATGCCGTGACATAAATAATGCCAGGGCTTGATGCCAGGTGACATTACACAACTGGTATCAACCCCATATATTACCCAGTTTGCCAACGACATGGGATGAGCTGGGCGAAGCGCCAGAATTGGCGAATCTAATGGATGTGCCACTTCTGGGGCAGTTGCGGCCTGCTATTTTTAGGTTGGGGGGGGGTCCAATAACCGTGGACCTCCCTAGTCTGAGAATACCAGACCACAGCTGTCTGCTTTACCTTGGCTGGTAATCAAATTTGGGGGATCGCAAGTTTTTTTGTTTTAAATTATTTAATTTATTTTAAAATAACAGTATAGCCCAAGAAATGCATGATGATCCCCAGTAGCCTGTTACACTGTATGAAGGCACCTAGTATCCCCCCTACATTGTATGATCACTTACAGTAGTCCCCACACATTGCATGACAGCCCCCATACATTGTATAATGGCCCCCAGTAGCCCCCCCCACACTATATGATGGCCCCCAATAGCCCCCCCAAAATGTATGATGTTTCCCAGTAGCCACACAACATGCATAATAGCCACCAGTAGCCCCCACTCTGGTAGCACCCACATTGTATGACAGTCCTCCAACTGTATGATAGCCCCAATTAGCCCCCCATACTACATGATAGCCCTACTAGCCCCCATACTTTTATGACAAACTCTAGTAAACCCCCCACACTGAATGATGGCTCCCAGTTGCCCTCCCCTTTGTTTGAAGGTTCCCAGCAAACCCCGACACTGAATGATGGACTCCAGTAGCCTCCAGATACTGTATTACAGCCCCCACATAATGTATTATGACCCCCAGTAGCCCCCACAGACTACTACAGCCCACACACTGTATTATGCCACCCAGCAGCCCCCCTTAAAAATCCACACACTATATGATAGTCCCAACACTGTATAATAACACATTCACAAATTCAGTATTTGATCAGTATTTTACATCAGTATTTGTAAGCTAAAAACCAGGAGTGGAACAATCAGAGGAAAAGTATAATAGAAACACGAGCACCACTTCTTCATTTTTCACTCACTCCTGGTTTTGGCTTACAGATACTGATGTAAAATACTGACGAAATATTGAACACGTGAATATTGCCTTATAGTAAGCAATAGTCGGCACACAGGATGACAGTGTGGGCAGACCAACGAGGTGATGTCACCTTGTCAGCGCAGTCAATAGCCTGGCATGATGACCGTCTCTCTGCTGTTCTGTAAGCTGCAGACCTGCAGCATGTAGAATGGGCAGCGGTAGTGCAGGGAGACCATGTTTCCCTGCAGTACCAGTCTTTAAAGGGTCTTCCCATCTCAAAGATTCTATTCGAATATGTAGTAGTACTAATAATAATAATAATAATAATAATAATAATAATAATAATAATAATGATAATAAATAAAATCAGCAAATACTTTTAACTAGAAATTTAGTATAGTTTTCCTAATATAGCCGTGTCACTTGCCTCATGTGCAGGGCATTGCAGTTTAGGTATCCATGGTCCACTCATATTGTGACAGTTAGTTGCGTGTGGTTGTAACCATGGACACCTAAGCTGCAATGCCCTGCACATGAGGTAAGTGACATGGCTATATCAGGAGAACTATACAACATTTCTAATTGGAGGTATATGCTAATACAGTATACTTATTGCACCTATTACATATTGGGATAGGATCTTGGAGATGGAGATACCCCTTTAACTGTATCGGTGTGCACAGCTCTGCACACTGAAAGTTTAGGGTGGTGATCACTCCGCGTGGGTACTTATAAGTGCGGGGCCTGAGTGACCGCCCCCTCTACACCCTGATAGCTACGATTGGCCACTTTCAATTTTTAGAGCAGCTTTCCTCATTGACGAGCATTTCTGTCCATAAAATGGCTGCTAAATAGTGGAGCATGTGACCAGACAGTCAGCCTCCTCCAATAGAAAATCTTCTAACACGGGAAAGCTTCTTTTCTGTTGTAGGAAGCAGATGGACAGGTCTGGTCACAGCTCCTCCGCCAGCAGCCATTGTATAGGTAGACGTGATGATCAGAAAGTTGCACTAACAAGAGAAATTTGCCGATCTCTTTAAAGGATTTGCTGTCATTAATATTATGGCTGATCCTTTTGTCAGATGATATTTTTATTCTGAATGTAAAAGGTGTTGCTTTTAATGAGTATAGCTTATTCTGACCAAAATCCTATTTTGCTACTGGCATTTAAATGACACCTTGACATTTAAAAAAAAAAAAAAAAAACAACAAAAAAACGACTTTGCTGAACATTTGCTATACCATATTGTAGTTTTGTTGAAGAGAAAGGTGTGAAATACCCTGTGATGAGCTGCATTGAAATCTAGAGTACTAACCAAACAAACCATGTCTCCATAGCAACGGAAGGAGTATTATATTGGAGATCCCTCGCGGTGGCATCTCAGAATAATAACTTGGGCTGTGCGGTTTGGCTTCAGCTACATATGCCCAAGTTATTATTATGGGAAAAATAACAGATGTAAATACACACAAGTCCAGCATATTCTGTTGAAATACAGCTACTAAAAAAAGTCAGTCAACTCTGAATTAGTAATCATGAGTCTATAACGTGTACTATGATAACACACATGGATACAATGACACCCTAAATTAACAATTACTTGGGTTTTTCCTTGAACTATTTACAGTCTGTTAACGAAACCCTGCCACGGATAGGTTCTCTCATTAAATGTGTGTATATAGTGTAGTGTGAGTGTGTTCGTATACTCACCTATGGCTGCTCTCCGGAATCCAGCCCTGTTCTGCTCCTCCTCTTAGTGAGATCACCACAATTTCAATTATTTGGCTCACTCTTTAATTTACTATTAAAGAGTCTATGGAGCCTCTGACGCTCCATAGACTTATATTTTACAAGATACATCTGGGTCACTCAGAACACAGTGTGACTTGCAGAGTCTGCACAGAGGAGACGTTACTTAGAAGAGAACGGAGCTGGATCCTGGAAAGTGGCGGTAGGTGAGTTTACGAACATACCACAGTACATGTACATATACACGCATTTTATTAGCATAAAAAAAATACATTTTTCATCTCTAAGCCAAGAAATGGCTCATATTTCATGGCAGTAAAACCAGTACATGGGACAGACTATTTTTGTCCTTCTGTACCACACAGCTATTTGGATTTTTTTGTCATTCCTTAAAGAGGACCAATCACCAGGATTTTCCTGTATAAACTAAATCCAGTGCTATACTGGCGCTATCATGCTGATTCTAAACATACCTTTAGTTGTTAGATCGAATGTATAGTTTCTGAAATACAGGCAAGTGAAGTTTGTAAAATGCACGGTTACTTGATTGATAGCAGCTACAGAATATCTAATAGGTGGGTCAGGTTTTTGCTAGTTAATTAGTTAATCCCGCCCACTGTCTAGCTGCCTGGCCTTCCTCCCCGTCCTTCTTGCCTCCTTCCTCCCCCTGTAATAACGGAGACAGAGGGGAGGAAGGACAGACAGGCAGACAGAGATGGGAATAACTAGCATAACCCGACGCACCTATTAGATATTCTGTAGCTGCTATCAATCAAATAACAGTGCACTTCACAAACTTAACTTGCCTGTATTTCAGAAAGTATATATCCATTCTCACAACTAAAGGTATGTTTAGAATCAGCATGATAATGCCAGTATAGAACTGGCTTTAGTTTATATAGGAAAATCCTGGTGGTTGGTCCTATTTAATAACTTTTATTTTTACATAATCACAGCAATATAGGGTCTTGGTTTTTTTCAGGACAATTTGTAGGTTCATAATATAACAATCTAGAATACATATACATTAGGGTTTCATTTCTATGAATTTAGTTTGGGGGGGTTGACAAAAAAGGTCACCATGCAATTTTCTACACAATGTTAATAGTTCATATTTCTAGTAAATGTAGTGCTGGCTATGGGAAGTGTACACATTTTACACATTAACCAATTACATGGTACAGTATCAAATTGTTCATAAAAATCATGATAAATGCCAAAACACATTCCAGATGCTTAGGCTGGAACTTGCCTCTTCATGAAGCTGCTAAGCTTAGTTTGGTGGGCCTGATTCATCATATACCTATGCTGATCTATAGTACGCTTATTTTCAATGAGCTACAACAGATTAGTATCTTTTAGAGAGCTAAACATTTTACCTACAGTAGAAAAACTTAAAGGCCTATAGTTTTGGGGTTCATTTCTTGAACCCTTTTTGGCACAACATTTACCATGTGGCAGTCCTGTAGAACATAAGGTTTTATTATAGAATCAATAGATGCTAGGTAGATTGACAGACCATTTTTTCTAATTCCATAAAAAGTCAGCGGTGTATGCCATCCATTTTACATCTTTCTGCATTTGACAAGTGTCATTTCTTCGAAAGCTTACTTTATTCACTGAATTTCACTTGATATTCATTTTCTTCTATAAAAATAGTGGAAAAGACATTTTCAGTAGGTTCACTCTAATGTATGTCTTTCATCAGAAATGCATATGGATCTCAGCAAAAGGGAGAAGTTACATTTCCAAACATTATAAGAAATGTGTAAATGTAATGGTAGTGCGAGTTTTCTTTACCAACTTTGGTGAACAGTTTGAATAGCTGTCATTGGCTTATTTTGAGTGTATTTGTAGCAATGCTTGTGTTGTTTTTTCTATACAAGATTATCCTAATGGACCTATCGTCTGTTATGTTCAGGAAATTGTGACATATGTGAGCAACGTTTTGAAGAAATATGCAACAATAATTAAGCCCGCTATTATGCAAAGTAATTTGCAAAACCGTGGTAGAGTGGCCACATTGTAGGCTGCCGAACCAGAGCCCTTCGAACCTCCTTCTACCTTCCAGCATCCGGTCCACCTCTCCTGATTAATATGCCCGGTATAATGTCTTGTTTGTTCCAACATGATGTCTTGCTGGACATACTGCTCAGAAGGGCATAGCAGGGTTTGTACATGTAATTTTATCAGGTTTTTGGTGTAGATGCAGTTTTTGGCTTTACAGAACTGGGAACATTTTTCTAAACTACTTCTATAAAATAAATTGCACTACTTTGTTAGACTTTTAAAATGTAATTAATTATTAGATACAGTGGAGGATGATGAAGAGAAAGTCAACTTACCAAGCTTAATTCAAACTTCAGTTACATTTTATTTGCAAATTTATTTTCTTGCCCCAATTTTTAGGTGTGATATAGACAACAGGAGCTATTTACTACAAATAGTAAAAAAAAAAAAAAAAAAAAAAAAAACCCAACAAAACACCTGACCAGCACCTCCAAACAGACTAAAATAAGTGTGAACAGGTATAAGCTGCAGTGACTATAATATATAATAGCTACACTCTGTCTGTGAGAGCTTAGATGTGTAACTATTGAATATAACATGTTTGGATTTCATTACTGCTATACAGAATGAAGATACTTTACGCACAAATTGTCCAATTCACAAGAATCCATCAGCCGGGACAAAACATACCTTTCTTTGATTAAACCCTAAACCGAATAATTTAAAGAGCAGGTAGGATCTGACGCAAATTAAAAACAGCCTATGGCTGATGGGAGGAGTCCTCAGCCAGAAAAAAAAAAAATCATAACCTAGGATAGGTGCTGTCAGTTTTGGTTTTGTTTTGTTTTTTTTGCAGTATACTATGGACTTATTCATTTTCTGACTGAGCTCTCCTCCCATCAGCCATAGGCTGTTTTTAATTAGTGTAGAATCCTACCCTTTAAATCTGTAGAAACATGTAGACTATTTGGTTTAAGTTCCAATCAAAGAAAGATACACCTTATCGTGGCTGATGGGTTCTCATGAATTGGCCAATTTGTGAGCTAAGTACCTTTATTCTTTAAGTATATTACTGCTATATAGCAGTAATGCAATCAAATCTTCATATATTAAAGGTTTACACACCTTAGTGCTCACAGAGTGCAGCTGTATTCTCTTTTTTGAGCAATTATTTACTGGGCACTACAAAACAACTACAATTCACAATTAATGCTCCCTGAGAACAAATTCAGACCTCCATATAGCATAATCTGAAGATTTACAGCAAATTTAGGTCCCTTAAAATATATGGTGATGAGGTTGTTGAGTTGGGTTAGGAGAACCTTGGGTAGTCAGGAATCACTGTCCATTCATGCACGTCTGAATTCGACCTTACAACCAGAACACTGTATAATATTGTACTTAAATTATGGTGCCACTTTATTGTAATGAATGATACTATCATAATCATTTTAATTTGGATTACCAGCTCATTTTCCAAGGCAAGTTTTTTTCTTGATGCATGTTTATTTAGCAAAATTGACTCTTAACTATAAATGACAAACTATTTTTTTGTCTACGTGTATTGTACGTATTGAGAGACTCAATTTGGAATGTTTATGGGCTTTTCCGAGCACCCATGTCAGAATGCAGTTTTCCCACACAAGGACATTCTAGGATTTAGTGTTGCTTGGGCTACGGCATAGTACCTTTCTTGAAGAGGTAAAGTTAATTTTATTGGCATTCAACCCAAACTTTTTCCGACTACTGACTAATTGGCAGATTGACCTTTTCTAGCAGTGAGGCATGTTCTTTATTAGAGATAAAAAGCCTTGACACTTGAATTTCTATAGGTCAAATTTTCTGCACCTTTTTTTCTTTTTCTTTCCAGCCTTTAAAACCTTTATCGTAGGTAGAGTCTAATGCAGATATGTTGTGAAATCCTAAGCCACTTGAGAAAAGGTATAAGCCGAACAATGCACAGCATCATTAATATGTGCAACCTATTGTGTATTAGCCATAAAATATCTAAAATACACAGTTATGCAGGTTAATTCTGCAAGAAATACTGTGTATAAACAGGATTAAAAAGAATAAAAGACATGCTACCTGCACCCGCTTCCTTCTCTTCTTCATCAATGCTATTTTTTATACTGTCATATTCTTCGTCAATTGTTTGAACGCCTCGAATTTGAGATAAAACTCTTCTCGCCTTTTGCGTCTGGCCTTTTTGAATAAGCCAACGTGGACTTTCTGGTAGAAATAAAAAGCCAAGAAATTGGAGTATAGCTGGAATAGCTGAAAGCCCAAGCATGTATCTGCAAAATAAGGAGGAAATTAAAAAAAATAAAAAATAAATAAATAATAGTAAATTAACGGAACTTGGACGAACATTTCAATTGTTGAAGAAGGTTTGCAATTCTAAATACAAGATATACATATATACATTATTCAGTTGAAACCAGACGTTTACATACATTATCTAAAAAAAATACTATCTGACATTGAATCATAATAAACCTTTCCCATTTTAGGTCAATTAGGAACCGAAATTATTTATATTTGCCAAATGCCAGAATAATGAGAGAGAGAGAATGTTTTAAGGCATTTTTATTACTTTCTGCAAACTCAAAAGTTTATATATATTTCATTAGTATTTGGTACCATTGCCCTTAAACTGTGTGATTTGGGTCAAACGTTTTGGATATCCTTCCACAATCTACTTACAATAGTTGGTGGGAACGTGGGCCCATTCCTCCTGACAGAACTGGTGTAACTGAGCCATGTCTGTAGGTCGCCTTGCTCACAAGTGCCTTTTCAGCTTTGCAATAAGTTTTCAATAGGATTGAGATCAGGACTTTGTGATGGCCACTCCAAAACATTGACTTTGTTATCCTTAAGCCACTTTGTAATCAGTTTGGTAGTATGCTTTCAATCATTGTCCATTTGGAAGACCCATTTCCGCCCAAGCTTTAAGTTTCTGGCTGATGTCTTGAGATGTTTCTTCAGTATTGCCACATAATCATCTTTCCTCATTATTCCATATATTTTGTGACCTGCCCGAGTCACTCCTGCAGCAAAACAACCCCACAGCATGATACGGTCACCCCTCTGTTTCACAGTTGGGATGGTGTTCTTAGGCTTCAAAGCTTCTCCCTTTTTCTTCCAAACGTAACAATAGTCATTATGGCCCAACAGTTCAATTTAAGTTCTGTCAAATTACATCTCCAAAAAAATGTAGGTCTTTGTTCCTGAGTGCACTTGCAAACATTAATCTGGCATTTTTGGGTTTCTTATGTTTCTTTTGGAGTAATGGCTTCTTTCGGGCAGAGTGGCCTTTCAGCCCATGTTGATACAGTATTCGTTTCACTCTGGATAATAACACAATTTAACCAGCTTCCGCAAGCATATTCACAAGGTCTTTTGCTTTTGTTCTTGGGTTGACATGCACATGTCTGACCAAAGCACGTTCATCTCTGGTACACAGAACCCAATTCCTTCCTGAGTGGTATGATGGCTGGACATAGCCAATTTGTTTGTACTTGCATATAATTGTTTGTACAGATGAACGAGGCATTTTCAGGTATCTGGAAATTGCACCCAAGGATGAACCAGACTTGTGCAAAGTCCATAATTCTCTTCCTGAGATCTTGGCTGATTTCTTTTGACTTTCCCATGATGCTACACAAAGAAGCAGTGTGTTTCAGGTGTGCATTGAACTACATCCACAGGTGTGTCTCTAACTCAGATATTGCCAATAAACCTATCAAAAGTTTCCAATGACATATCATCATATGGGCTGTACCATATTGTTTAAAGACATAGTACTCTTAGTGTATGTAAACTTTTGACTTTGCAGAAAGTGATAAAAATGCCTTAAAACATTCTCTCTCTCATTATTCTGGCATTTGGAAAATATAAATAATTTTGCTAATCCTAAATGACCTAACACGGAAAAGGAAAACAAAAAGAGGGGATCAGCTCACCATAGGTGTAGTAGATGTTCAGGTGCAGGTAGTATTCATCCGAACTCCATCGAAGATGCACGAATACATGTGGCTGGCTTCCACAGGTTACAAGAACGAAAAGGTAAGTATCCAACACCAAGGTGAATAAAACTGTTTATTTCATCATTAAAATGATGATAAAACACAGAACTGACGCGTTTCGGACGTCAGTCCTTAGTCCCATGACTAAGGACTGATGTCCGAAACGCGTCAGGTGTTCTGTGTTTTATCATAATTTTAATGATGAAATAAACAGTTTTATTTACATTGGTGTTTGATACTTACCTTTTCGTTCTTGTAACACGGAAAAGGTTTACTCTTATTTCCTGTCAGATAGTGAGAAAAACATGCACGTGTGTCTTTTTAAATAGTGCATGTAAACTTCTGGTTTCAACTGTATATTTACAGACATGTATTTAAGTTATATAGCCAACATGAGTTTGTTGAATATTGCAGATTTTGCAATTCAGCATTGAAGTATCATAACTCAATTGTCTTATGATTGACAAAACAAATTATTATACTATATATACAGTATACACACACACACACACACACACACGGCGGGCGAAATAGGTATTGAACATTTCTCTAAGTAAATGTATTTCTACAGGTGCTATTGAGATGAATCTCTTACCAGCTGTTGGTATCAACCCATCCATTCCACACAGGAAAAGATCATCAATGATGTCCATAAATTTAGCAAAGTATAATAATGAGAAACCTGTTCTACTCCATCTCACAGATATATTTTACATGTTTTAACCTTGATCTGTTTTCTGGCAATATTGATATGTATATCTGAAGTTCTTTGCATGTTTATCCTTGCATACTACTGTATTTAGCAGTTTTTTTTGACAACTGTACCATTTTGTATTGTATATGGTTGTTTGTGGTTACAGTACATGGTTTATATTTTTGAAGTGGACACCCTTAGGGTTATGTGCTGTATATTAGCATACCCTTGATATTTACTGCACTTTATGCTTTTTAGAGATTTTTAAAATTGTGCTGGTGTCTTTTTCTACAATAAAATATTATGTATTTTTAATATCATTGTTCTGGTGATCTAAGCACACCCCCTTTTTTCTTTTTTCTTAATAATGAGAAATGACCGGGAAAAATTATTGAACACACTTAATTAAATTTATTTAATACTTAGAAGAAAAGCCTTTTGTTCGTGATGACAGGTTCCTCCTGTATGGAGAAACTAGTTACATGCATTGCTCAGGTGTGATTTTGTCCATTCTTCCACACAGACGCTCGTCAAATCCTGAAGGCTCCATGAAGAGCTATGATCTCTGCACTTTACTTCTTTCCATAAATTTTCTATTGGATTCTGGTCAGCTGTTTGGCTGGGCCAGTCTAGAAGTTTTATTTTCTTTCTCTGAGAGTTCCTTGGCTGTGTGTTTGGGATCATTGTCTTGCTGCTATGCCCACCCTCATTTCATCTTCATCACCCTGGTAGATGGCTGCAATTTTTATCAAGAATGTCTTTGTACATTTGTCCATTTATAATTCCTTTAAATTATATCAAGTTTTCCCATGCAGAGTGCTGAAATCAGCCCCACACCATGATGTCCCCACCTACAAACTTCACTGTTGGTATGATGTTTTGGTGGTGATATACAGTGTCATTTGACCTACCCACATGGTGTGCATAATAGCATTAAAAGAATTCAATATTGGTCCCATCTGACAAGACTATATTCTCCCAGGCTTGTCTAAAACTTGTTGAGCTTTAAAAGCGCTTGAACATGCTTTTTTTTATACAATGGAGTCTTGTGTGGCGAGCATGCATACACAGGTCATGGCGGTTGACTGCATTATTTATTTTCTTTGAAACAATTGTACCTGCTGATTCCATGTCTTTGTGGCTTTTCACAGGTGGTTCTTGTCTCGAGAAACTATTCTGATAATCCTTTTCACTCCGCTGTCTGACAACTTGTGGAGAGCACCCACAAGACATGGCTGATTTATGGCGAAATTATGTTCTTTCCACTTCCAGATTAAGGCCCCAACAGTACTCACTGGAAACTTCAGTAGTTTAGATATTTTTCTGTAACCAATACCATTGGAATGTTTAGCAACTATAAGATTGCGAATATCTTGAGACAGCTCACTGGTTTTACCCATCATTAGATGTTTTTTGTGTGCCACCTTGGTAATGAGACCTTTTTATTGGCCATCAGTTGAACTAGCTGATATTTTTCACTAAGTGGCAGGATTGCTTTCTAATTACTAATAGCTTTCAGTTGGTGTAATGGGTTTCGATTTCTTTTTCTTCATGTGTTCAATACTTTTTTCCCTGTGTCATTTCTAGGGCTGTGGAGTCTGTAAGCCAAACCTCCGACAACGACTCCTCAATTTCTTTTGCACAGACTCCAACTCCCACTCCACGACTCCCACATATATTGCTTATATTTAAGTGAAAAATGTATTATAGTACAATGTGAACATCAGACATGTAGGCCTTGTGCCCACAGGGCATTTTTCATTTTTTTTTTTTTATTGATTAAAAAAAGCAAAGGGAAAAGCATCCCAGCAAAGTCTAGGAGAATCGGGACTTGCTGTGCCTAGGTTGATTCTTTTTCAGTTGCTTTTTTTCCTGCTGAAAAAAGAAGCAATATGTCAATTGTTTAAGCGTTTTTTCCTGCTTTTTCCCCCAATTGACTTCAATGGAGTAGGGGGAAAAAAGCAGGAAAAACACACATGCGTAATGCCCACATTGCTTTATATTTTATGCGTTTGGGCGTTTTTAGGGAGAAAAGAAAGCTATGGCTATGTAGATTCCTTCATAGAAGCATCGACAGCTGTTTACTTATCTGCCATTGTTTACGGTGACACCTCTGCAGAGACCCCCGCTGTCATCCCAGCGGGGGATCTCCAGGAAATCCCCCAGTAATCCTCCTGCATGAATTGCATTCCCCTTGTGACATCCCCGAACTTATACAGCGAGGTGTCGCGGTAAACAATGCAGGGACCCTCGCTGATGTCACAAGGTGAAGAGTTCATCCAGGCGGGGATCTCCAGGAATGCGGGGGGCATTCATCGGTAAATCCCCCTGCATGAATTGTATTCACCTTGTGACATTCTCGAACTTCCCTGCAGGAAGGAGTCGCGGTAAACAATGCAGGGACCCCCGCTGACGTCACAAGGTGAATAGTTCATCCCAGCGGGTGATCTCCAGGAAACCCCCCGGTAATCCTCCTGCATGAATTGTATTCACCTCCTGACATCCCCGGACTTCCCTTCAGAGAGATGTCGCGGTAAAACACCGCAAGAATACTAAATGCCTGGTGCACAGCCTATGCCACATAAATGCAGGGAATCCCCGCTGACGTCAAGGTGAACCCCGAAAAACCCCGGTGATCCTCCTGCATGAACGGTGTTCACCTTGTGCCGTGCACCAGGCATTCAGTATTCCTGCGGTGTTTTACCGTGACACCACTCCACAGGGAGGTCCAGGGATGTCACAAGGTGAATACAGTTCATGTAGGAGGATCACCGGAGTTTCCTGAAGATCCGCCGCTGGGATGAACTCTTCACCTTACTCACCTTTCTGCAGACTCCTGGGTCACGTCCGATGGGCTCCAGGACCCGCAGGTAAGCAGCTGATTGTTTACGTCCAGCGGTGAAAAGCCTGCCGGCTTTTTAACAATCAGATGATGAATCAGCTGATCTTCGCTGGGCATAAACAATCAGATGATGCTATCAGGTGACAGCATTGGCTGCTTACCGGCGGGTCCTGGAGCCCATGGGACTTTTAAACAATCAGCTGATGTGTAATCTGATTCAGGTCCTTGAACCTGTGTCAGGTTCAAAAGACCTGAATCCAAAATCATCTGATCAGAAGGCAAACCGATCAGATGATGTGTCATCATCTGATCAGTTTGCCTTCCGATCAGATGATATTGGATCCGGATTGGACATCGCGGGACCCTCGCCCCAGGACTACGGCGGAGGGGGGTTCTTTAGTTCAATACAGATGGAGTCACTAATTGTGCTGTGTTTTATTTCTAATAAAAAATATTTTTCTCTGTGTTGTGTTTTTTTTTTTATCTTTACTAGAAATTCATGGTGGCCATGTCTAATATTGGCGTGACACCATGAATTTCAGGCTTAGGGCCAGCTGATAATATAAAGCTGGCCCTAACCCCATTATTACCCAGCGAGCCACCCGATAACAGGGCCACTGGAAGAGTTGGATACAGCGCCAGAAGGTGGCACTTCCTATGAACGCGCCATTTTCTGAGCCGGTTGCGGACTGCAAGTTGCAGCGAGGGGGGCACAGAAAGATTGGGCCACCCTGTGCTGCGGATTCCAGTCCCAGCTGCCTAGTTGTACCTGGCTGGACACATAAATTGGGCGAAGCACATGTCGTTTTTTTGTTTTATTTTTATTATTTTATGAAATTCATGAAATAATTAAAAAATGGGCTTCCCTATAGTTTGAGTTCTCAGCTGGGTACAAATAGGCAGCTGAGGGTTGGAGGCAGCCCTTACCTGCCTGTTGTACCTGGCTGGCATACAAAAATATGGCGAAACCCATGGTCGATTTTTTTTTTCTTTTTAAATTCATTTAAAAAAAAACCAAAAAAAAAAAAAACCACACAACCCAAAAGGGTTAGGGCTAAAGAAAAAAAAATGCGTAGGCTCCCGCTGCATTTTCTATTGCTAGCTAAGGGTAATCCAAACAGCTACTGGCTGCTAACCCCTACTGCTTGGTGTTACCTTCACTGGCAATGGAAATTCGAAGGAAGCGCTTCGCCCAGTTGTGTGTGTCCAGCCAGGAACAACCAGACAGCTAGGGACTGGAATCGGCAGCGCAGAGTGGCCCAAACTTTCTGAACCCCCGCTGCGTATTGCAGTCTGCAGCAGCCCCAGAAAATAGTGCTTTCATAGAAGCGCCATCTTCTGGCGCTCTATCCAACTCTTCCAGCGTACCTGGTGACGGGTGGCACGCTGGGTAATAAGGGGTTAATACCAGCTTTGTTTTTCAGCTGGTATTAAGTCCGAGATTCTTAATGCCAGGCCAAGTTTGACCCAGCCATTAAGAATCTCCAGAAAGGGTTAAAAAAGACCACACAGAAAAAATACTTTATTAGAAATAAATACACAGACACACTTAGGGACTCCATCTTTATTACACCCTCTCACTCCTCCTCGATCCTGGTCTTCTGTCACCGAACTAGCTCTGCTATATCAGAAAGCACGGGGGAGGAAGAACGCTTCTGCTCCTCGTGCTGTCTAATCACTCAATGAATGAGCAGAGACTGCAGGTTGGTAAGCGGTGACATCACTGCTGCCACTGTTGCCATAGTAACCTAATGAGCGGGTTACTATAGTAACATTGATCTCCGAGCACCTGATTCCCGATGCTGCTATTCACCAGAATGAGTCGGTGAATAGCGGCGCCGGTAAACGATCTAATAGATCATCATTTTACTGTCACTTTTATTCCAAAATGGAGATTGAAGAAAATGGGTTGAACAAGGAAATTACATCAGAACACCTTTTTTTTCACATCCAACTTTAATGAGCTGAAACAAGCATTCAATAGTAACAAAAAAAGCAAAGCATGAAAAAAGCATGAAAAGAAGCATGAAAAGCATGAAAAAAAGCATGAAAGCATGAAAAGCAGCTTTCTTTGTGCTGTAAAAAAAGCAGAGTGGGCACATAGACAATCATTTTTATGATACAATAATGAAGATATTTAGATAGAACATAAAATATATTTATTGGAATACAACTTTAGAACACAAAAAACTAAAATTGTAAATATGTAATACACTATAATATAGATTATACAGTATATTGTGTGTATATTATATATATATATATATATATATGTATATATATATATATATATATATATACACACACACATACACTGTATACAGAATTATTAGGCAAGTTGTATTTGAGGGGTTTTTATTAATTATTGATCAACAACTATGTTCTCAATCAACCCAAAAGACTCAAATATCAAAGCTTAATATTTTTGGAAGTTGTAATAGGTTTTTTTTTTTTTAGATTTGGCTATCTTAGGGGAATATCTGTTTGTGCAGGTAACTATTACTGTGCAGATTTATTAGGCAACTTAATAAAAACCAAATATATTTCCATCTCATTGTTTATTTCAACATTTTGTGCAGTTATATTGCTTTACCTGGTGAAAATAAACATTTCTGACATGCCAAAACAAAACCCCAAAAAATTAGTGACCAATATAGCCACCTTACTTTATGATGACACTCAACAGCCTACCATCCATAGATTCTGTCAGTTGCTTGATCTGTTTACGATCAACATTGCATGCAGCATCCACCACAGCCTCCCAGACACTGTTCCGAGAGGTGTACTGTTTTCCCTCCCTGTAGATCTTACATTTTATGAGAGACCACAGGTTCTCTATGGGGTTCAGATCAGGTGAACAAGGGGGCCATGTCATTATTTTTTCATCTTTTAGACCTTTACTGGCCAGCCACGCTGTGGAGTAGTTGGATGCATGTGATGGAGCATTGTCCTGCATGAAAATCATATTTTCTTGACAGATACCGACTTGTTCCTGTACTACTGCTTGAAGAAGTTGTCTTCCAGAAACTGGCAGTAGGTCTGGGAGTTGAGCTTCACTCTATCTTCAACCCTAAAAGGTCCCACAAGTTCATCTTTGATGATACCATCCCACACCAGTACGTCACCTCCACCTTGCTGGCGTCTGAGTCGGAGTGGAGCTCTCTGCCCTTTACTAATCCAGGCTCTGGCCATCCATCTGGCCCATCAAGAGTCACTCATTTCATCAGTCCATAAAACCTTTGAACAAAATCAGTCTTAAGATATTTCTTGGCCCAGTCTTGACGTTTTATCGTATGTTTCTTGTTCAGAGGTGGTGGTTTTTCAGCCTTCCTTACCTTGGCCATGTCCCTGATTATGGCACACCTTGCGCTTTTTGATACTCCAGTAACGTTGCAGCTCTGAAATATGGCCAAACTGGTGGCAAATGGCATCTTGGCAGCTTCACATTTGATTTTCCTCAATTCATGGGTAGTTATTTTGCGCCTTTTTTGCCCAACACTCTTCTTGCGACCCTGTTGGCTATTTGCCATGAAACGCTTGATTGTTCGGTGATTACGCTTCAAACGTTTGGCAATTTCAAGACTGCTGCATCCCTCTGGAAAACATCTCACAATTTTGGACTTTTCAGAACTCGTCAAATCTCTCTTCTGACCCATTTTGCCAAAGGAAAGGAAGTTGCCTAATAATTAAGCACACCTTATATAGGGTGTTTGTCATTACACCATACCCCTCCTCATTACAAAGATGCACATCACCCGATTTACTTAATTGGTAGTTGGCTCTCAAGCCTATACAGCTTGGAGTAGGACACCATGTATAAAAATTATCATGTGATCAAAATACTCATTTGCCTAATAATTCTGCACACAGTGTATAACACTATGTAAATAAACTATGTAAGTGGCAAAAAAAAACAGTTTTCAACCAAAACATACTAAATAACATTTGTGCAGTCTATGAATTTGTTGTAAGAAATAAAATTGCCTCCATCAGATCTTCCTTCATAAATGACCTCAAATCTGACCTAATAATTTTAAGGCTAGAGAACAACCTTTCTACACTAACTTGGGTTGGAGGCAAAGCCGTAACCACATGGGCAACATCTCTAACAATTTCCGGGTGTAAAGGAATTGCCTCATGCACAGTCAGTTTTGATGAACGGTTGAAGTTTTCTATGTCTTTGAGAGCAAGTGAAAAATGTTGCTGAAATATAATCAATCTGCTGCTATAGGAGATGGAGTGAAATCTTTTTCTTTGCGGCAACGCTTTGCCTGTTCCATGTCATCCAAATACTTGGCAAAATTAAACTCCTCATCTTATGAGGATGAAGATATGGCAGCAGTAGCACTGTCAGGACCCAAGTTCTCTTGTGCTTGGCAGTCCTGTAGGCCACTCATCCTAAAGGAGGCTTTACACGGTTGTGATATCGCTAGCAATTTCTAGCGATATCGAGCGTGTAAGTACCCGCCCCCGTCGCGCATGCGATTGTTTGTGATCGCTGCCGTAGCGAACATTATCGCTACGGCAGCGTCACACGTACTTACCTGGTCGTCGTCGTCGCTGTGACTGCCTAACAATCCCTCCTTTAAGGGGGAGGGACGTTCGGCAACACAGCGACGTCACCGCAACGTCACTAAGCGGCCAGCCACTCAAAGCGGAGGGGCGGAGATGAGCAGGACGTAACATCCCGCCCACCTCCTTCCTTCCGCATTGGGGCTGGCGGCAGGTAAGGAGACTGTCCTCGCTCCTGCGGTGTCACACATAGCGATGTGTGCTGCCGCATGAGCGATGAACAACATGGATAAACAACCCTTACCGATTTTTGAGTTTGGGACGACCTCTCCATGGTGAACGATTTTCACCATTTTTGAGGTCGCTTAAGGTCGCTGGTCAGTGTCACACGCTGCGATATCGTTAATGACGCCAGATGTGCGTCACTAACAACGTGACCCCGACAATAAAACCTTAACGATATCGTAGCGTGTAAAGCCCCCTTTACTGCTACCTCAGTTAGAGCTTCTTTTCCTTTAGTAAGCTGTTCATCATCAAGCAGTATACGATGACTTGGGTCCACAAACAGCTGCCAGAAGAATTTTAATTTTCCATTAGCTGTGTCTCTCTCCATTTCATTGAAGCAGAAATGCCATCTGCGATTAAACCTCCTCTTTGGGACAGGCAAAATATCAAGTTCTTCCACTCCCTTATGAAAATGCCAGGAGTTAAATCCCCAGCTTGTAATTTTTTAGTCACAGTAAATGGGTGATTAAGCAATTCCTTCAATTCAGCCACCTGTGTCCATTGACCTTCATTTAGAGTTACCTGACAGTTGACCATATCTATAAGAAACGGTTTTAGTTCAAGCAACCGCTCAATTATTAAATATGTGCTGCCCCACCGAGTGGCTTGATCGACAATTGCCCCTTTCCCAGCATGTCTCTTCAAGATGGAATCAATTTTAGAAGTTCTGGCGGCAACAACCAATTTCCTCACTTTTCCAATCAGATTTCCAGCATGTCCCTCTTGCAGACTATCTCTTATTGCTAGCTGCAGCGTGTGCACAACACAGCGCATGTGATGAATATGGGAGTGTTTTGAAGAAGCTTCAACAAGATCATCTAATTCTTAAGTATCATTTTGCTGTTCTGTTGTAATATCTGTTTGTTCCTCAGTTACATGAACAGCGCTGTGGCCTTTCACCTCAAACATACAGAATCCTAAATATTTTCTTCTAGCTGTTGTTCATTACTCTAATTCATCAGTTTAATTGTACTTATGTTTGAAGCATTCTCCGTTATTTTTCTAATCTGCTTTTGCTATTGAAAACATTATCTATGAGCTAAAAAAATCTTTCAGGTGATGCAGTTTTTTTAAAAAGCTGATCTGCTTTTGCAGCTGAAAAACGTATCCTCAAAAAGTGCAGCAAAAATGCTGTGTGTGAATGTAGCTTTAGATCAGGAATAGAACAGCCATTTATAGGATATTTCATAACTTTCCCAAATTCCTATGAAAAAAAATATTCAGCACATTCTGCATTGCACTACTGTACCCAATTTATTATATATTTTAGGAGTTGAGTTGGTCCATTTTATACCGACTCCACCAAAATGAACACCAACTCCACGACTCCGACTCCACAGCCCAGGTTATTTCTCAGTATTACATATACCTTAATTTACGTACATCTCTGGTTTCATTTCTGCACTTGTGTGAATTAGAAGGGTTATCATCAACATCTGGTGAGAAATTCATGTCAATTGCACCTTTAGAAATATATACATACAGTGCAACCTTGCTTAAAGAGTAACCCAGTTAGCGAGTATTTCGCTTAACAAGCAAAATTGTAACTCCGTTTATGAGCAAGCTTTGCCATACGAGCAAAATACTCACAGCACACACTTCCGGTTCCGTACATCCACCGCGCTCTAACCCGCTCTTGCAGTTCGCACAAACACGCACGCACACACACATATTATGCTCACCTTAACTTCCGTTCCATCGCCGGCCTCATGGTTCCTGTAGTTCGCCGCTACAGGATGTGTATCGGGTAACCATCGTGACGAGGGAGGAGCTTCCGCTGTCAGCCGCTACTCAAAGGCAACGCGCTGGTCAATCAGAGGCAAGCGGCTCCTGCCTTTGATGTCAGCGCTCTGGCAGCGGAAATTCCTCCCTCGTCGCGATGGTTACCCGATACATAGCTTGTACTGGCGAACTGCAAGATCCAGGAGACCGGCGATGGAACAGAAGGTAAGGTGAGCATAATACGTGTGCGTGCATGTTTGAGCCTGTTTGGAATGGCACAATAGGGGACCAGGATGGGACATTTAACAAGTTGTGGAACGAATTGTCTGAATTGCAATGATTTCCTATGGGAAATCGTGCTTTGCTAGACGAGTAATTTGGTTAACAAGCACACTCCCAGAATGGATTGTTCTCGTTAACCAAGGTTCCACTGTACTTAGAAAATTAGTCATGTGTTCAATACTTATGTAGAGAGACACAGAGATAGTTGTATAACAACTATGCAACACTAATGTCATATTGGATGTGTAACACAATAACTAATTTCCTAGAAGTATATACTGTCACTATTTGTGTGCACATTTATTTTTCTGACATACATAATTGTATCCTGACAGGATTACTTTTTTCAGTAGAATACTTGCATTACTAGTAATTATACTTAACCAATAAATACAAAAATAATTACATGCTAAGGCTTTTAAAGTAAAAAAAAGACAGACTTTTCAAACATATGAGCAAGGAAAAGTGACATAAGGCGTGTACTTTCTTGCTTTCTATTAATGGACAATTGTTTTTAAAGCATCAGACATTCTATAAGTAGAATGTACACACAACTCTCTTAACACCTCTCCATCCCGCAAGAAGGATATTTTTGGCAGTTTGGCATGCCGGATGGTTTGGTGGGTGGAGGCGGCAGTCTACTACTTCAAATATTCAACTACCTTGGGTCTGGGACCCTAAAACCAATGCTATAAAGTGACTATGATGGTGCAGTTTATAAATATAAACAATTACAGAAGGTTGTCTGAATGATCAAGTAGGTGAATGTAGGATAGCTGGTAGATACAGCCCAAATTACCTTATATATGTAATACATAAGAATTTATGAACATTTTTGGAGTTCTAACAACAAAAAAAAATATTAGACAAACAAGTACTAGACACTGGCTAGAAATGTCAGTAATTTCTCCCTTATTTTGCACTATATATCCTCCCAACGGTAATATGTCGGTAAACAAAATGGACAATAAAGAAGTATAGTCTTTTTCAGTCACATGAGAGATTTCCCGTGGGAAAATCTTCAGATAGTAAAGGGAATCAGAGAGCGCTTCCCCAACTCCAAAACAGGATCTCAAAAGAGATTGTACATTGACATTGAGGTGTCAGAGAGGAGAGGGCGTGCCGGACTGCCGGGCACGAGACAAAGTAGTCCAAGCAATGAGAAGACCTGCTGCTTAAACAAACATAGTAAATAAACAACAGATCAGACCTTGACAAGACAAGCAACCCTGAATTTTCTGTGTTAACCCTTGCAGAATGCAGTCTTCAGATTACATAGCAAAAAGCTGCTGACAGATTCCCTTTAAAGCATTGATAGTGAAAGCAAGTGTGGATGATTTATAAATGGGAGCAAAGGATAGTAGATTGCTGTCCTTGGGTGGGGATGGAGGTCTTTGCTCTACATTCTGACCAGTAATGTATGTCATGTCCTACAGATGTAAAATTCTTCAGATCCACATGCTAGTCATGTAAGCTCATCATATTTTTATTATTATTGTTTTAATAAGATATTTAAAAAAGGTAAACGCACTAAGAATCCATTCATTATCTAAAACTTACATTGGTAAGAATCATACACGCAGATATTCTACAGAACACAAATATGATCTGAGTATAGGGGCCATATTGTATCTTCAGATGCCTCTGATGGCAGCTTTGCAATATAGTGCCAAATTCAAGAACTACTAGGTAGAACACAAATTGGCAGCAAATCAAAAGAAAAATTATATTGTATAGTATAGGGAATCAATGTAACTGGGCTTTTTTATTGATGGTTAATGAGCAGACGTCAGAACGCTCAATAGTGAATGAACAGACGTCAGGCCGCTCAATAGTTAATGAACAGACGTCAGACTGCTCCAAACCTTGCAGTGCCTTGTTTTAGTTCGCTTTCAAAGGTAACATTCATAATGTTAATTGAGAATATTAAATATTTCCTCACTTAGCTCAGTAAATGTTTTGTTCGGCGTATGTGGACTAGTGAAATTCAGAAATTAAAAAGGGTTTGGTTGTTTTAATACAATATAAAGAAAATAGCCAGTAAAGAGACTATCATTAGTTTGATTTCTAGAAGGTTTGTGACTGCTAAAGTGCAAGGTTCAGACAGGCTCAAGTCCTTACTCTAAACGCCCGGACATTTACAATGACATGAAAATTAAATAGAAGGTTTCATAAAAATATAAATATAGGGTTTTATACACTACGCAGACACTTCAATGCCAAGCATACAAGCCAAAATTAATGAGTCACATGGATTTGTGTTCCTGGGTAGGCAGTTATCCATATTCATATCTCATTTACATAAATAGGATGTTTCGCCATATGACAAAGAGGTGTATTGAAATGTCGCAGCAGGCGTGCTGTTCTTCACAACAACACACCGCTTTATGTGTATTACTACTGCAAGGTATAGCTTAGAAAGTTACTAAAGTTTACATGCAAGAAATACAGGTTTGGTATAAAAAAATGTATTCGTATCAGATTTAAACTTTTTTTGCAGGGATCTAGAAGCCAAACATAGTGTGAAAAGTATTGGGGGGGCTGGATGTCAAGACTCCTACCACTCCGCAGAGTGAACGGGCTGTAGCAGCTTTTACTCTATCACAAGAGAGGAGCGTGCTCACCACTGTTTAGTACTTGATTAAGCATTGAGGTGCTCGGGTACTCACGGTGCTCGGCTAACTATAGTGGGGTTCTCGGATGTGTTGTCCATGAAACAAGGACCACAACGCACAGGCTCGCTTCACTGCATGATGTGAGCAGGCACCGCAGGGGGAGTCAGTCACAGTCTCTGAATGGCTCTCAATGGCAGTAAATGTTTTCGGACGCAGTGTGTGAAAACAAAAACTTCGCCCTCCCCCAGAAATGTCCTCTTTATGGCTGGCTGTATGTGGGTTTCCATTATACTCATTACTCAAGTTGAACACTTTCAGAGCATCTGACCTGCTCAACTCGAGAACTGAGCACCCAAGCATTTTACTGCTCGCCCATCTCTATCACAATATGGCACCCTTCAGGTGAAGGCAGTTGTGCTGCGCCCCTCTTCACAGCAAATGGCCCAGGAACATTAGGCAATGCTGCTAGAAAGAAGAAAAAAGTAGCCACTTATTCTGCTTTATTATGGGATTGGGAGGAAACTTGTTAAAGGACAAATCTTCCTCCATTGCCATATGCAATGGAAATAAAAGAAATTAAATCCATATCATATGGAGAAAAACAGACGGATATTTGCTGCTGCATTCTCTGCTACTTCTACGGAGGGTAAATCAGACATATAATAAACGCTGACAAAACACAAAAGGTCTCAATAAAATGGAATCTTAGGATCCCAAAGGCAATACTCTCTTGGGCTTTTTAATACACTATCGTATATATATATATACACATACATACATACATACATACATACATACAGTTAGGTCCAGAAATATTTGGACAGTGACACAAGTTTTGTTATTTTAGCTGTTTACAAAAACATGTTCAGAAATACAATTATATATATATAATATGGGCTGAAAGTGCACACTCCCAGCTGCAATAAGAGTTTTCACATCCAAATCGGAGAAAGGGTTTAGGAATCATAGCTCTGTAATGCATAGCCTCCTCTTTTTCAAGGGACCAAAAGTAATTGGACAAGGGACTCTAAGGGCTGCAATTAACTCTGAAGGCGTCTCCCTCGTTAACCTGTAATCAATGAAGTAGTTAGAAGGTCTGGGGTTGATTACAGGTGTGTGGTTTTGCATTTGGAAGCTGTTGCTGTGACCAGACAACATGCGGTCTAAGGAACTCTCAATTGAGGTGAAGCAGAACATCCTGAGGCTGAAAAAAAAAAAGAAAAAATCCATCAGAGAGATAGCAGACATGCTTGGAGTAGCAAAATCAACAGTCGGGTACATTCTGAGAAAAAAGGAATTGACTGGTGAGCTTGGGAACTCAAAAAGGCCTGGGCGTCCACGGATGACAACAGTGGTGGATGATCGCCGCATACTTTCTTTGGTGAAGAAGAACCCGTTCACAACATCAACTGAAGTCCAGAACACTCTCAGTGAAGTAGGTGTATCTGTCTCTAAGTCAACAGTAAAGAGAAGACTCCATGAAAGTAAATACAAAGGGTTCACATCTAGATGCAAACCATTCATCAATTCCAAAAATAGACAGGCCAGAGTTAAATTTGCTGAAAAACACCTTATGAAGCCAGCTCAGTTCTGGAAAAGTATTCTATGGACAGATGAGACAAAGATCAACCTGTACCAGAATGATGGGAAGAAAAAAGTTTGGAGAAGAAAGGGAACGGCACATGATCCAAGGCACACCACATCCTCTGTAAAACATGGTGGAGGCAACGTGATGGCATGGGCATGCATGGCTTTCAATGGCACTGGGTCACTTGTGTTTATTGATGACATAACAGCAGACAAGAGTAGCCGGATGAATTCTGAAGTGTACCGGGATATACTTTCAGCCCAGATTCAGCCAAATGCCGCAAAGTTGATCGGACGGCGCTTCATAGTACAGATGGACAATGACCCCAAGCATACAGCCAAAGCTACCCAGGAGTTCATGAGTGCAAAAAAGTTGAACATTCTGCAATGGCCAAGTCAATCACCAGATCTTAACCCAATTGAGCATGCATTTCACTTGCTCAAATCCAGACTTAAGACGGAAAGACCCACAAACAAGCAAGACCTGAAGGCTGCGGCTGTAAAGGCCTGGCAAAGCATTAAGAAGGAGGAAACCCAGCGTTTGGTGATGTCCATGGGTTCCAGACTTAAGGCAGTGATTGCCTCCAAAGGATTTGCAACAAAATATTGAAAATAAAAATATTTTGTTTGGGTTTGGTTTATTTGTCCAATTACTTTTGACCTCCTAAAATGTGGAGTGTTTGTAAAGAAATGTGTACAATTCCTACAATTTCTATCACATATTTTTGTTCAAACCTTCAAATTAAACGTTACAATCTGCACTTGAATTCTGTTGTAGAGATTTCATTTCAAATCCAATGTGGTGGCATGCAGAGCCCAACTCGCGAAAATTGTGTCACTGTCCAAATATTTCTGGACCTAACTGTACATACATATATTATAATAATATATATATATATATATATATATATATATATATATATATATATATACACACACACACACACACACATACACACACACACACACACACACACACAGTCATATGATAAAGTTTGGGCACCCCTATTAATGTAAATCTTCTGTCTTTATAACAATTAGGGGTTTTGCAACATCTATCAGTTTCATATATCTAATAACTGATGGACTGAGTAATATTTCTGGATTGAAATGAGGTTTATTGTACTAACAGAAAATGTGCAATTTGCATTTAAACAAAATTTGACCGTTGCAAAAGTATGGGCACCTCAACATAAAAGTGACATTAATATTTTGTAGATCCTCCTTTTGCAACATTAACAGCTTCTAGTCGCTTCCTGTAGCTTTTAATGAGTTCCTGGATCCTGGATGAAGGTATATTTGACCATTCCTGTTTACAAAACAATTCCAGTTCAGTTAAGTTTGATGGTCGCCGAGCATGGACAGCCCGCTTCAAATCATCCCACAGATGTTCAATGATATTCAGGTCTGGGGACTGGGATGGCCATTCCAGAACATTGTAATTGTTCCTCTGCATGAATGCCTGAGTAGATTTGGAGCGGTGTTTTGGATCATTGTCTTGCTGAAATATCCATCCCCTGCATAACTTCAACTTCGTCACTGATTCTTGCACATTATTGTCAAGAATCTGCTGATACCGAGTTGAATCCATGTGACACTCAACTTTAATAAGATTCCCGGTTCCGGCATTGGCCATACAGCCCCAAAGCATGATGGAACCTCCACCAAATTTTACTGTGGGTAGCAAGTGCTTTTCTCGGAATGCCGTGTTTTTTTTGCCTCCATGCAGAACGCCTTTTTGTATGACCAAACAACTCAATCTTTGTTTCATCAGTCCACAGGACCTTCTTCTAAAATGTAACTGGCTTGTCCAAATGTGCTTTTGCATACCTCAGGCAACTCTGTTTGTGGCGTGCTTGCAGAAACGGCTTCTTTTGCATCACTCTCCCATACAGCTTCTCCTTGTGCAGAGTGTATTGTTGACCGATGCACATTGACACCATCTGCAGCAAGATGAAGCTGCAAGTCTTTGGAGGTGGTCTGTGGATTGTCCTTGACTGTTCTCAGCATTCTTCTTCTCTGCCTTTCTGATATTTTTCTTGTCCTGCCACTTCTGGGCTTAACAAGAACTGTACCTGTGTTCTTCCATTTCCTTAATATGTTCCTCACAGTGGAAACTGACAGTTTAAATCTCTGAGACAACTTTTTATATCCTTCCCCTGAACAACTATGTTGAATAATCTTTGTTTTCATATCATTTGAGAGTTGTTTTGAGGAGCCCATGATGCCACTCTTGATAGGAGATTCAAATAGGAGAACTACTTGCAAGTGGCCACCTTAAATACCTTTTCTCATGATTGGAGACATCTGTCTATAAAGTTCAAAGCTCAATGAGGTTACAAAACCAATTTAGTGCTTTAGTAAGTCAGTAAAAAGTAGTTAGGAGTGTTCAAATCAAGAAATTGATAAGGGTGCCCATACTTTTGCACCAGTCAAATTTTGTTTAAATGCAGATTGCACATTTTCTGTTAGTACAATAAACCTCATTTCAATCCAGAAATATTACTCAGCCCATCAGTTATTAGATATATAAAACTGAAATAGCTGTTGCAAAAACCCAAATTGTTATAAAGAAAAAAAATTAACATTAATAGGGGTGCCCAAACTTTTTCATATGACACATACATATACATATTATATACACATACATACATACACACAGACTGCTCAAAAAAAATTTAAGGGAACACTTAACCAACCGAATATAACTCCAAGTTAATCATAATTCTGTGAAATCAAACTGTCCACTTAGGAAGCAACACTGATTGTCAATCAATTTCACATGCTGTTGTGTAAATGGAATAGACATGAGATGGAAATTATTGGCCATTATCAAGACACACTCAAAAAAGGAGTGTTTCTGCAGGTGGGGACCACAGACCACATCTCAGTACTAATGCTTTCTGGCTGATGTTTTGGTCACTTTTGAATGTTGGTTTTGCTCTCACACTCGTGGTAGCATGAGACGGATTCTATGACCCATACAAGTGGCACGGGTAGTGCATCTCATCCAGGATGGCACATCAATGCGAGCTGTGGCAAGGAGGTTTGCTGTGTCTGTCAGCGTAGTGTCCAGAGGATGGAGGCGCTACGAGGAGACAGGCCAGTACACCAGGAGACGTGGAGGGGGCCATAGGAGGGCAAGAACCCAGCAGCAGGACCGCTACCTCCATCTTTGTTTAAGGAGAAACAGGAGGAGCACTGCTAGAGCCCTGCAAAATGACCTCCAGCAGGCCACAAATGTGCATGTGTGTGCACAAACTGTTAGAAACTGACTCCATGAGGATGGCATGAGGGCCCGACGTCCACAGATGGGGGTTGTGCTCACAGTTCAACATCGTGCAGGATGCTTGGCATTTGCCACAGAACACCAGGATTGGCAAATTCGCCACTGGTGCCCTGTGCTCCTCACAGATAACAGCAGGTTCACACTGAGCACATGTGACAGACGTGACACAGAGTCTGGAGACGCCGTGGAGAGCGATCTGTTGTCTGCAACATCCTTCAGCAAGACCGGTTTGGCAGTGGGTCAGTAATGGTGTGGGGAAGCATTTCTTTGGAGGGCCACACAGCCCTCCATGTGCTCG
The DNA here is from genome assembly GCF_048569485.1 of Anomaloglossus baeobatrachus. Classification (NCBI taxonomy): domain Eukaryota; kingdom Metazoa; phylum Chordata; class Amphibia; order Anura; family Aromobatidae; genus Anomaloglossus; species Anomaloglossus baeobatrachus. The sequence goes on from NC_134356.1 coordinate 365,449,789, forward strand.
CTAGAGGTAGCCTGACTGCTCAGACCCCTTGTGAGACCATATGCTGGTGCAGTTGAGCCTGGGTTCCTCCTAATGCAGGACAATGCCAGACCTCATGTGGCTGTAGTGTGTCAGCAGTTCGTGCAAGAAGAAGGCAATGAAGCCATGTACTGTACAGGAGTTTGCAGATGCTTTAGAACAGGTCTGGGAGGAGTTCCCTCAGGAAAACCATTCACAACCTCATCAGGAGCATGCCCAGTCATTGTAGGGAGGTCATACAGGCAGGTGGAGGCCATACACAACCCTGAGCCTCATTTTGACTTGTTTCCACTTTCATTTTGTGTGTGTCTTAAAATCCAGGCCTCCATTGTTTAAAATATTTGATTTCCAGTGATTATTTTTGTGTGCTTTTGTTGCCAGCACATTCAACTTTATACAGAACAAAGTATTCAATGAGAATATTTAATTCACTCGGATCCAGGATGTGTTATTTGAGTGTTCCCTTTGATTTTTTGAGCAGTGTATATACTGTATATATACATACGCATACATATATACACACATGCAAAGGTGACCTGTTACAATATGAAAAGCTGCAGCTCTCATTGCACTTTTACAAAACGAGGGCTTCACCCATTGGTTGGTACTGGAATATTGAAGGCGTCACTGCTTATAACCATTTGTATAAAATTATAATGCGCTGTCAAACATTGATAAATGCTTTATTATATTGTGCTGGTCTAAACCAACGTTTTAAGTTTTGTGGTCCTATTGTACAGGCCATGTTCAGTTTTTCCGCTAGAAAATAAACCGAAGAAGGCGAACCAAGCTGTGATTAATTGATCCTTTTCTTACTGCTATGTTTAGCTCTAAACTAACACACTTGAGAAAGGAGGAAAGGTCCCTGAAACATCATTTGTAATGTGCATAATAGTCTGGTAAAAGAGCTCAGCCAAAGCAGCTGTCAATTCTATGCGGATTACAAGCAGGGAATATTGTTTGCAATATTAAGCTGGCTTTGTGAATTTCAGAAATGAGGTCTGAAAACTAAATCGTTCAGTCCACTAAGAAACAGAAATTCTCTTTAAGCAAGAAGAAATCTGATATTACCTTTACATTTTAAGTGTCATAAACCAAGAAGGTAAAGGTGTTGTCTCATGAAGGCAAGCAACAGGGCATATGAATATCACACAGAGGGGGTTCCCGATTGCTAAATTGGTTTCAATCAGGGGAACCCCCACTCTATGATGTTGATATGCCCTGTTGCTTGTCTTCATGAGATAAGTACCTGAAGAGGAAAATAGTTGTGAACAAGTATTGGAAATAGCTTGGCTTTTGACAAAGTCATCGTAGTTAGGAGACTTCTAAAAAGTTTTTGTTTTTTTATTTCTTAAAAGTCTAACAGAGATAACACATTTTGGAGGAGAATCCAACCTTCTTCAGATTAAAAGACAATACAAAATATATTGACTCTTCATCAGAAGAAGGTGGGTAGCCCAGCATAGCATTATGTGAGAGTCTTCTATAGCAAATAAAAAAAAACTTATTGGAAGTCTTCTAACAATGGGTCATTATCAAAGTCTTGATGGTCCACTTGAGAGTCGCCATGCTCAATGGTCACTTTAAATACCCTTGAGTGGCTACACACTCTATTAGGCCTCCTAAACACGTCCGTGTCTCTGGTACGTGTGAGGTCCGTTTTCACAGGTACCGAAGACACGGGCACACGTAGACCCATTAAGATCAAAGGGTCTGCCATGGACAGTGTGTCCGTATGGAGCATACATGTGTCCGTGTGCTCCACACGTAGACATGTCCATTTTTCTCCGGCAGCATTGGTGTTGCACGGACTGCACGGATGTGCTCCGTGTGATACATACCGGTGAAAACACACGTGTCTGTAAAATAAAGTTAATTTCTATACTCACCTTATGCAGCGCTGCTGTCTGTGCTGCTGCTGTCACTTGCTTCTGGCCCCCGCTCATTATGCTCATCGCATATGCACACCGGAAGTGGCAGCAGCGGGGAGTCGGCAGGGCCGGAGACTGTACATCAGCACCACGGACAGCAATGCCAGGGACAGCTCTGCAGAAAGTTCCTGTTCTCCGTGTGTTATCACGGATAGCACACAGAGAACACACAGGTCTTGGAAAATAGAGACAAAAGTGTAATTTTTATATATTTTTTTAACAAACTTCTGAATTTTTTTTTTTCACCACTTAGGTAAATAGTAAAACTATACATTTAGTATCTACAAACTCCTAACAACCTGAGGCATCATGTTCCCAGGTCAGTTTTACCATATATAATGAATATGGTAAACATAAAATGCAAAAAACAGTCATGCAATAGCACTTTTTTTTTTGCAATTTCACCGCACTTGGATTTTTTCTCCGTTATCCAGTACAATATGGGGCAGAACTAAGATTGTCATGTAAAAGTACAACTTGTCCTGCAAAAAGCAAGCCCTCCTTTGGCAATTCTCATGGAAAAATATAAAAAAAAAAGTTATGGCTCGGGGAGGAAAAAACAAAAAGTGAAAAACGGAAAGCTGCCGGGTGGGTTAAGGGGTTAAATTATACCAGGGATACCATTTTATCTAATTCTTAAAGAACCCCTTTAAGTTGACCTTGAGCTGCATGTAAGTCCATTAATTTAAATGGTCATCATGTTATGCCAAATCTTTCATGCAGCGGCTGCTACAGAAGAAATTCCTGCTTTTTTAGCTGTAAGGCTAGTTTCACACTTGCGTTCAGCGGAGTCCGTCACTATGGAGAATAGCGCAGTCCGTTAACGCACTGCGCTATTCTCTATAGATTTGTATGGATGACGCACTGTAACGCAAGTGTCAGCGTTGCATCCGCCGGACGACGCAGCTTCGTTATTTTGATGCTGCATCGGAAGGAACGCAGCATGTAACGTTTTTTTGAGCAGCGGAATCCTTTGGATTTCACTGCGCATGCTCTCCCTGGCTTCCTCCACCCGTAACCAGGGTACACATCGGGTAACCAAGGAACCCTGGTTACGTGTGTCGACCCCCTCCCCGCACGCCGTATGTATACACACACACACAATCGCACACACACACACACACACACACACAATCTCACACACACACAATCGCACACACACACACACACACACACACACACACACACACACACACACACTCTCTCACACACACACACACTCTCTCACACACACACTCTCACACTCACCTATCCCCCAGCGATGCAGTCCCCGCGGCACTGACGTCCTCAGCCATGGCCCTGCTCTGCTCCACCCACTACGCACTCCGCCCCCCACACACATTGTCGGCGACCGAACGATCAGCTGATCACCCGGCGGCTGGCTACGGTGAGTGATCGGCTGATCACCCGGCGGCCGGCTACTGTGAGTGATCGGCTGATCACCCGGCGGCCGGCTACTGTGAGTGATCAGCTGATCACCCGGCGGCGGACTACTGTTGGCGATCAGCTGATCGTTCACAATAGTCTGCCGACGGTAAAACTGTAAAAAAAACCCCCAAAAAAACGAATTGCGTTGTTTTGCAGCATCCGTTGTGCCACATATGCAACACATCCGTTGCATCCGTCACACAACGCAATGCAACGGATGCCGTTCAACGCAAGTGTGAAACTAGCCTAAGTAACTGGTGACATTATCATTTTGGTTTATGATATGTTTCAGGGCTTGGGATACAACATATCCAGTGGGGAAAAAAGTATTTGATACATTGTTGATTTTGCACATTTTCACACCTACAAAGAATGGAGATATCTGTAATTTTTATCATAGGTACACTTAAATTGTGACAGACAATACAAAAAAACCCCAAAACATACAGAAAATCACATTGTATGATTTTTAAATGAATTTGCATTTTATTGCATGAAATAAGTATTCGATACTATAAAAAAAAATCGAACTTACTATGTGGTACAGAAACCTTTGTTTACAATTACAGAGGTCAGACATTTCCTGCAATTCTTGACCATGTTTGCACACACAGCAGCAGGGATTCTGGCCCACTCCTCCATACAGATCTTATCTTCTCCACATCTTTAAGGATTTAGAGCGGTCGCTGGACAATATTGAGTTTCTATTGGGATCTGGTCTGAAGACTGGTTAGGCCACTCCAGGACCTTGCACTGCTTCTTACGGAGCCACTTCTTAGTTGCCCTGGCTGCGTGTTTCAAGTCAATTGTCATGCTGGAAGACCAGCCACGACGCATCTTCAATGGTCTTACTGACGGAAGGAGGAGGTTGGCCAATATCTCGCAATATAGGACCCCATCCTTCCGCTCTTCAATATGGTGCAGTCGTCCTGTCCCATTTGCAGAAAAGCACCCGCAAAGTATGATGTTTATCCCATGGTTCATGGTTGGGATGGTGTTCTTGAGGTTGTACTCATCCTTCTTCCTCCAAACATGGCAAATGAAGTTGATAGCAGAAAGTTCTATGTTGGTCTCATCTAACCACAGGACCTTCTCCCATGCCTCCTCTTTGGATCATCCATATGGTTATTGGAGAGCTTCAAACAGGCCTGGACATGTGCGTAATGTGTTACTTACAGTGATTTTTGAGAATGTTGTCCCAGCTCTCTTCTTCAGATCATTGACCAGGTCTTCCCATGTAGTTCTAGGCTGATTCCTGACCTATTCAGAATCATCCTTACCCCACGAGTCGCGTTCTTGCATGGAGCGCCAGACAGAGTAAGATTGACAGTCGTCTTGTGTTTCTTCCATTTTCTAATAACAGTTGTTGCCCTTTCCCTAAGCTGTTTGCCTATTGTCCTGTAGCCCAGTCCAGCTTTGTGCAGGTCTACAATTTTGTCCCTGGTGTCAGACAGCTTTTTGGCCTTGACCACGGTAGAGTGGTTGGAGTGCGATTGATTTTGTGGGCAGGCGTCTTTTATACGGGTAATGAATTCAAACAGTTGCAATTAATACAGGTGTAATGAGTGCAGAGTAAGAGGGCTTCTTAAAGAAAAAATAACAGGACTGTGAAAGCCAGAATTCTTGCTGGTTGGTAGTTGATGAAGTACTTATTTCATGCAATAAAATGCATACAGTGTGATTTTCTGGATTTTTGCTTTGTTTTTATTCTGTTTGTCACAGTTGAAGTGTACCTACGATAAAAATTGCAGATCTCTCCATTCTTTGTAGGTGGGAAAACTTGCAAAATCGGCAGTGTATCAAATACTTATTGTCCCCACTGTATTTGACATGATATAAAACTAGCAGCTGTTTTATGCAAGCAAAATTGGTGGCTTGGCAGTTTGGGAGACTGCTGTTTTAGCAAAATGCTTCACAAAACATAAGGAGATTTTGTTGAAAAGCCTGCTTTAAAACCTATACCACATATCTTTACACATGTACAATGGAACCTTGGTTAATCAGAACAATCCGTTCTGGGAGTGTGCTTTCGGGAGTGTGCTCGTTAACCAAGTTACTCGTTCAGCAAAGCAAGATTTGCCATAGAAAATCATTGCAATGCAGACAATTCATTCCACAACTTGTTAAATGTCCCATCCTGGTCCCTTATTGTGTCATTCCACCCATGCACAAACACACACAAACACACACATTATGCTCACCTTACCTTCCGTTCCATCGCCGGTCTCCTGGGGCTTGCTGTTCGCTAGTACGGGCTGTGTATCTGGTTACCATGACGACGAGGGAGGACCTTCTGCTGCCAGAGTGCTGACATCAAAGGCAGGAGCTGCTTGCCTCTGATTGGCCAGCGTGCTGCCTTTGAGTAGCGGTGACAGAGGAAGTTCCTGCTTCGTCGCTATGGTTGCCGATGCACAGCCTATACTGGCGAACTACAGCACCCAGGAGGCCGGCATTGGAACGGAAGGTACATATATTATGCTCACCTTATCTTCTGTTTCATCGCCGACCTCCTGGATCTTTTAGTTAGCCGCGAGGATTCCTCTCTCGTTGCGTTTTCCCGGTGGACTACAAGAACCATGAGACCGGCGATGGAATGGGAGGTAAGGTGAGCATAATACTGTATGTGTGTGCGTGAGTGTGTGTGTGTTTTGTGCATGCTTGTGTGTGTTTGTGTGGACTGCAAGTGCGGGTTAGAGTGCGGTGGATGTACGGAACCGGAAGTGTGTGCGGTGAGAATTTTGCTTGTACAGCAAAGCTTTCTCGTAATACCGAGTTACAAATTTACAGAAAGCTTTGCTTGTTAAGCAAAATTCTCGTTAACTGGGTTACTCGTTAAGCGAGGTACCACTGTATCTACATGAGCAAACATCACTTACTACACAGAACCTGTATAAGTTCACTTCAGGCACCAAACACACAATTAATGTTCAAAGGACAGAAGTAAAAATAGCAGTGGAAACATTCAATGACTATTTCTAGAACCCATTTGTAGCTAGAGCTCCAGTGTACGGAACATGATCTATCTACGTATCCTAAAATAAAATGTTAAAAATCAATTGTCTGCTAAGGCACATTTATTTATGGTCTATGACTTTCATTTGTTATGGCAGTAAACTACTAAATCACTTTTAGAAAAAAAATGTGGTAAAATGACCCTAACGTGCCATGAAAATACTAGTTTGGTTTTCATTCATTCCGATAAGAACAATAAAAAGGGTAGAAAATGAGAAGTGCAATTTTTTTTTTCTTCAGCTTGTCTCCACTGTCTTATTCTGCAGCTTTTTCAACATGTCTACCTGAAGATTCCCTGATGCTGACGCTCATGTATACTAATGGCTGGAAGCCTAGGGTCACCAAAGGTCTGGAGCAATGCCTATCACATCAGGAAGTCCACATTCCTCTAGAGAATCTCTGCTCTAAGTGATCAGAATCAAAAGAAGGGTATCCAAGAGCAAATGGCATTAACATTCACAAATATATTCACAGTTCTTCCGAAATTCAATATTAGAGAGAATTATTAACCTTTTGAGCAATTCTATTTCATTACGAACCTCCATCCATCTCTGGGAAGGTAACTAAAAGCACCATCCACAACGGCTGCAAAGAACTGTCCGCCTGTGATGAAGAGGGTGTTAATTGTTACCAATCTTCCTCTCAAATGCGGTGGGGCGGCTTCTGCAATGTATACTGGGACTGTCATTGATGCAATACCTAGAAAAAAAAAAATCACAATTAGGATAAATCATAAAAACCCTTATGTCTCTTTCATGAAATATCAGACATTTCCAAACTTTTTAAAGGGTATTTCCACCTTGGACCTTTAAGGACACCATATACAGCTAGATGATAATTTAATAAGTGGCTGAACATGTGCATGGATGTTTTCATTCATGTCTATGTATTTTATGAAAAACAGCAGGGCTCTACTGCTTCCATAACTTAAATAAAAGCAAATGATGAGACCAATTCACCTTAGCGCCACCACTTTGTTCATTCCCCAACTGCATGTGGCAGCATCCTCACTAAGCAAGAAATGCGATTATTAGATGTAGGCGTTACCTCTGGGACCCTCACTAACCAGACATGTGACACATTCTGCGGATATCCTAATATGTCAAAAGCTAGAAAAGTCTCTAAAAGATACATACAGTGGATATACAAAGTCAACACACATGGGTTACAATCATAGATTTTGGCATGTAACGAATCATACCAAGAAGGAACGTTTCACAACATTTTCACCCTCTAATGTCACCAATTATCTGTACAAATCCGTTAATAAAACGGAAATTATTTTGGGGGGAAATTAAAAGTAAAATAGTGGCGGCATATGTTTGAATACCCTCTTATATTTGGGGATGTGGCTGTGTTCAGAATGAGTCAATCACAATCAAACTCATGGTAAATGGTAGTCAGGACAAAGCTACCCTCAAATCTATTAAGTTTAGTGGTTCTGGAAAAAATTTAAAAATAAACAGCTTACAACACAGCAAAGGCATCTTATTGTTGCAAGTTATCAGTCAGGAGAAGGGTATAAAAATGTTTCTAATGCATAAGATAGCCTGTGAAACACTGTGAAGACGATCATCATGAAGTAGCTTAAATATATTACCTAAAACTGTATGTCCCTTAAAAACTGATGAAAAGACAAGAAGAAAATTGGTCCAGGAGACTTTCAAGAGGCCTACAGCAATGTTAAAGGAGCTGGACACATTTCTAGCGAGTACTTGTTTTGTACTAAATGTTATAACAATCTTCTGTATTCTTCCTATGTTTGGCCTGAGGGATAGGGTGGCAAGACAGAAGCCTTTTCTTACAAAGCAAAACATCCAAGCCTGCTATTATGAACAGTTCCAAATATCAGTCAACTGTACAACAAAACCTTCAAGCCTCTACTAAAAATCTGAAGTGGAAGTTCACCTTCATCAAGACAACGACCACAAGAATAATTCCAAATCAACAAAAAAAATAGCTTTTCCAGTAGAAGGTCTTAAGTTTTAGAGCATAACATGAAGAGCCCAGAACTGAACCCAATTGAAAATCTATGGATTGACCTGATGAGGACTATACACAAGTGAAGCCCTCGCAATTCGACAGATTTGGAGCACTACTGCAATCAAGCCTGAGCAAATATTGCCAATTCTAAAGGAGTCATGCTGAAGTGACATTTTTATCATTTTGCTGTATATCGAAGTAAGAAATTTTCAATGGCAGTGATGAGTCATGCAAACACCTTTTACGCAGAATTTTGGCATAGTGGTTTGACTACTGCCTTGTATCAGTCTGACTGGTCAGTCAGACACAGGGGGCAGGTGGAGGGGAGGAAAGTAGAGTTACAAGTGCAATGTGCCACCATAAAGCAATTGCATCGTATTTGCATAAAATTTAGATGCTGTATTTCTAAGACGCTAGAATTTTACAATCATACTATGGATCTAATCAGTATGAAATCGCCTGTGCATACATGTCATGAAGGGTAAAAATCATTTTGGGATACAAAAAAAACAAACAAAAAAAACATCAGATAGGTCTCTATTTGTTTGTTGATTCGTAGATTAAAAAAAAATAAATAAAAAAAAAATCACCCAATAAAATGAATGGGTAACTGGGAAGAAAAGAAAAAAAAAAAGGTGTCCATTTTTTTTACTGTTTGATGGGTAAGAGAATTATAAGGCCCTGTGCGCACTTACCGTTTTTTCCCGCGGATTTCCTGCGGTTCTGCTGCATGTTTCACTGCAGAAAATGTTCATAACATCTCTGCAGTGATTCTCCAGCAAAACCTATGGGAAAAAAAAAATGCTATGTGCACTATGCGGAATTTGACAGCTGCATGTTTTGCTGCGGGATTCCCGCAGCAAAAACAATTGCATGTCACCTCTTTTCCGCAGGTCCCTGCGGGATTTCACTCCATTGACTGCAATGTTATCGTGAAATCCCACAGGGAAGTGATGTCATTACAGGAAGAGGAAGCGGAGCAGACACACACACACACACACACACACACACATCACAGACACAGACATAGAACACAGACACATCACTCACACACAGACATATAGACTACACATACAAACCAAACGGAAATATAGAAAAAAAAAAAACAAAACACGTGGGCTCCGCTGTATTTTTACCTTCCCGCTGAGGTAAACACACAGCGGCGGCTCGGTATTCTCAAGCTGGAGAAGGCGGGGGGCAGGGTTATAGTCCCCCCTCCTCCTGCAGCCGAGAATATCAGCCGCAGCTGCCCCGGGACTGTCGCATGCATTATGCGACAGTCCCGGAGTGTCCCCGCCTCTTCCAGATGCGGTGGCTAACCAGGTAATAACGAGTTAATGGCAGTGGATCGCCGCCATTAACTCCAGGCTTGATCATGGCAGCGTCTATGTGACAGCTGACATGATCAACCCGTAACTAAAGTGAATAAACAAACACACACACACACACACAGAAAATCCTTTATTTTAAATAAAACACAAAAAACCCTCCTCTTTCACCTGTTTATTAACCCCTCACGAAACACACAGCTCCGGCGTAATCCACAGCTCCGGCGTAATCCACGTCTTGCGCTGCTTGCATCCAGAAGCGAGTGACACAGACACAGGCTGAATGCAGCCTCGCAACGAGCCTGCAGAGGTAACCACAGGGCATTTCCCACGGCCGGAAATGTGAACCGCTCGGGAGAAATGCAGCGTGTGCTCACAGGGACTCTATCTTTCTATCCCTCTATCTATCCTTCTGTCCATCTATCTATTCCTCTTTCTATTTATCTATCTACTATCTATCTCAGAAGGAAATTACCTTTTTTTTTTCCCTCAATGTGCTTTATTGCATGGAATGCATAAAAGCACAGGTACCAACCCGCACACGGCAAAACCGCGAACAATACCGCGGTAAAACCGCATGCAGTTTTCGGGTGCGGTTTGCCGCGATTTTTTACCGCGGGTGGGGTAATCTTTCAGACCCTGCGGAATTTTCTTAAGAAAATTCCGTTTTCCAGTGCGCACATGGCCCAAGTCAATTATTTTTGCAAATGAGGAGAGTTGATGCAACACTGATGGTAAGAACTGACACATGAATCAGACAAATGAAAAACAGTCAATTTATTCTCATATGCAAAAAAAACTAGACATCTTAATGAGGCAGAAGAGATCGCCTGGAGATTCACACCTACCATGATGTCAATCATTATTTTTAATCATTTCCTTGCAATATTAGCTCTTGTCTGACAACTAAGATACCAAATATAAAACTAGAGTGACATAACTAGCTGGAAGGAAGTGACGGGACTTTAAAAATAAAGAGGAACAGATATTAATGAAAAAAATAGGGCTAAAATTTATAATAGTCATAAGTAGAGATGAGCGAATCCCTTAAAGTTTATAACTGCGGGTTCAGCCGGACTTTGGATAAAGTTTGGTTTGGGACCCAGACTCGACTTGAACCCCAATGAAGTCACTGATTGGGTTGTTCGGGTCGCCACCTACACGCAGCCAGCCATAAACCGATCACTTCCGGGGGAGGGTGTATGGGGTTTTTCCTTGTTTGGTGCACACTACATGTGATCATGCTGTTACCCCAGTGTGAGCCATTCAAACACAGCAGGTGGCTCACACTGGGCTGAGCACAGAGCGCACCAGAGCACAGCGATGCTCGAGAGAGTGGTTTGCATACATCAAGCACCCGAACTCTGATTTTTTTGTAAAGTCTGTGTTCAGTATGAATACCATACTTTACTGTTCAGGTCGACTTATCTCTAGTCATAGGTTGTGATTAATGTTTCAATAGCTAGCAGGCCAAGTAGTTATGTATTGAACCAATGAATCAATTCCACTCACAAGTTCTCAACCCTGTCTGCTAATTCCAATCCAGGGATTGATTATTTGTCTTTCTTTAACCAGAGTTTTTTCTTTGAAGTGTGTATGTCTGTGTCAAAAAACAACTAGTCTATCAATAAAAATTATTGACTCCGGTAACGTGTTTTGTCTGGGTATGCAAATGTGTAAGATTAGTAGTTTGCCTTCAGACAAACTTAAGATAATTGCATTTTAATATCTCAACAATTACATAAGACCACTGTTCTACTGATCCAAACATAGACCATCAACTATAATGTACCTATATTACAGCAGTCTATATCTGGCACTAAGATATAAAGAAGAAAATGGCACTTCCTTCGTATATATTTTCAAAAGATGCCGGGGTGCACTTCAGGTTCCAAAGCCATAAAACAAGAAGTAACAAGGCACTCCCAGAGTGTGGTGAAAAGGTATATTTATTAATGTGCTTGAAGAACGTTTTCGGCCCAAATTGGACCTTCCTCAGTAGCACATACAGTTAGGTCCAGAAATATTTGGACAGTGACACAAGTTTTGTTATTTTAGCTGTTTACAAAAACATGTTCAGAAATACAATTATATATATATATAATATGGGCTGAAAGTGCACACTCCCAGCTGCAATATGAGAGTTTTCACATCCAAATCGGAGAAAGGGTTTAGGAATCATAGCTCTGTAATGCATAGCCTCCTCTTTTTCAAGGGACCAAAAGTAATTGGACAAGGGACTCTAAGGGCTGCAATTAACTCTGAAGGCGTCTCCCTCGTTAACCTGTAATCAATGAAGTAGTTAAAAGCTCTGGGGTTGATTACAGGTGTGTGGTTTTGCATTTGGAAGCTGTTGCTGTGACCAGACAACATGCGGTCTAAGGAACTCTCAATTGAGGTGAAGCAGAACATCCTGAGGCTGAAAAAAAAGAAAAAATCCATCAGAGAGATAGCAGACATGCTTGGAGTAGCAAAATCAACAGTCGGGTACATTCTGAGAAAAAAAAGGAATTGACTGGTGAGCTTAGGAACTCAAAAAGGCCTGGGCGTCCACGGATGACAACAGTGGTGGATGATCGCCGCATACTTTCTTTGGTGAAGAAGAACCCGTTCACAACATCAACTGAAGTCCAGAACACTCTCAGTGAAGTAGGTGTATCTGTCTCTAAGTCAACAGTAAAGAGAAGACTCCATGAAAGTAAATACAAAGGGTTCACATCTAGATGCAAACCATTCATCAATTCCAAAAATAGACAGGCCAGAGTTAAATTTGCTGAAAAACACCTCATGAAGCCAGCTCAGTTCTGGAAAAGTATTCTATGGACAGATGAGACCAAGATCAACCTGTACCAGAATGATGGGAAGAAAAAAGTTTGGAGAAGAAAGGGAACGGCACATGATCCAAGGCACACCACATCCTCTGTAAAACATGGTGGAGGCAACGTGATGGCATGGGCATGCATGGCTTTCAATGGCACTGGGTCACTGGTGTTTATTGATGACATAACAGCAGACAAGAGTAGCCGGATGAATTCTGAAGTGTACCGGGATATACTTTCAGCTCAGATTCAGCCAAATGCCGCAAAGTTAATCGGACGCCGCTTCATAGTACAGATGGACAATGACCCCAAACATACAGCCAAAGCTACCCAGGAGTTCATGAGTGCAAAAAAGTGGAACATTCTGCAATGGCCAAGTCAATCACCAGATCGTAACCCAATTGAGCATGCATTTCACTTGCTCAAATCCAGACTTAAGACGGAAAGACCCACAAACAAGCAAGACCTGAAGGCTGCGGCTGTAAAGGCCTGGCAAAGCATTAAGAAGGAGGAAACCCAGCGTTTGGTGATGTCCATGGGTTCCAGACTTAAGGCAGTGATTGCCTCCAAAGGATTCGCAACAAAATATTGAAAATAAAAAAATTTTTTTTGGGGTTTGGTTTATTTGTCCGATTACTTTTGACCTCCTAAAATGTGGAGTGTTTGTAAAGAAATGTGTACAATTCCTACAATTTCTATCAGATATTTTTGTTCAAACCTTCAAATTTAACGTTACAATCTGCACTTGAATTCTGTTGTAGAGGTTTCATTTCAAATCCAATGTGGTGGCATGCAGAGCCCAACTCGCGAAAATTGTGTCACTGTCCAAATATTTCTGGACCTAACTGTATGTGAGGAGGAATGTAGCATTGACTGCAGGCGCGGAATCCACCGCTGCATGGGGGCTGCCAATGAAGGCAATAGCGCGATCAGCTGAGCAGTCACTGAGGTTACTCGCGGCCAACACTGAATACAGCTGATCGCGCTATTGCCTTCATTAGCTGCGTGGAGGTGACAGGAACGGCGGTGTCTTCTGCAGATCCGGTCACCTCCATGCAGCAGAGCTGGAAGCGACGCTGGAGCATCCTGGATTACGCCGGACATGGAAGGCTTTTTCGGGCTTATTAAAGTGGTGAACCAGGGTATATGTTTTGTTTTTTATTTCTAATAAAGGATTTTTTCGGGTGTGTGTGTGTGTGTTTATTTACTGTCACTTACAGATTAATCATGGAATGTATCTCGGGGAGACGCCTGACATGATTAATCTAGGACTTATTGGCAGCTATGGGCTGCCAATAACTCCTTATTACCCCGATTTGCCAACGCACCAGGGCAAATCGGGAAGAGCCGGGTACAGTCCCAGATCTGTCGCATATCATGTATGCGGCAATTCTGGGTGGCTGCTGACTGATATTGTTAGGCTGGGGGGCTCCCCATAACATGGGGCTCCCCATCCTGAGAATACCAGCCTTCAGCCGTATGGCTTTATCTGGCTGGTATTAAAATGGGGGGGGACCGCACGCCGTTTTTTTTTTTAATTATTTATTTATTTATTTTACTGCATAGAATAGACACACCCACCGGCTGCTGTGATTGGGTGCAGTGAGACAGCTGTCACTCAGCGTGGGGGGCGTGTCTGACTGCAACCAATCATAGGCGCCGGTGGGTGGGGAAAGCAGGGAATACGAGATTGATTAATGAGCGTCCGGCATATGCAAAGTAATTGTTGCCGCGTATTCTCTGCACAGCTGTTCCTCGCCGCGCTGGTGATCGGGGAGCGGTATGAGCCGGGGGAAGAAAAAAAACGAGCGCCAATGTATGACTGAGAAGAGCAGAAAAAAAAAGGTAAGTATACTGAATTTAATTTAAAATAAATAAATAAATAAATAAATAAGATCGCTAGTGTAAAAACGCACACGCACGAAACGTGCTGAACACGGACATACTCAGTGTGCGGTACGTGCAGGCACGGACCCATAGACTAAAGCGGGTCCGTGCCTGCGTGCTGCCGGCCAAAAACGGACATGTTGTCCGTGTAGAAAAGCGCACACACGTACTTACCTCACGGACACACGTTCCGTGCGATTTTACGTGTGTGTGCCATCTACCATTGATTAACATGGGTCTCCGTGTCTACGTGTCTCCGGTACGTGCAAATACGTACCGCACACGTACAAATTACACGGATGTGTGTTGCGGGTCTAAGATGTACTAAACACAGGATGAACATCCATACGCCAAGTGCTGCGTGCTGTCTAATGTGGCCTTCATCAAATCATATTAGAATTATATAACTCTGTAATGATGTAAAAGATACATAATTATGTTATACACTCAACTATTACAACCTATCACAGTTAAAATTTAGAGGGGATGTATAAAGGTCTTCTTGTCGATATTTTGGTGCATACCACATTTCCACAAACATTTTAACTTTTAATGACTTAACAAGTGAAGACTGAACTGGCCGAGGTTTAGCAGAGGACGGGATAACCATAAAACACACCAGAAAGTAAATCACTGTGCAACTCTACGCCTACTCATAACAGGTATAGATAGCCTTTGCCTTAAAGAATAGCTAACCTTCATAACATTTATCATTATTTTACTGTTATTTTTCCTCTTTCAAACACATTTTTTGAATAGAATGCTTAAACAACACAAAAAAAGTCAAATATATCACTTCAATATGTGAACAGATCATGTAATAATGAACATGCAAAGAAAACATGACAAAGTACAAAGAAAAAAAAAGGAGGGAAAGGGGATAAGGGTGGGAGAGGGAAGTATGATGGGCTTGAAATGTAAGGATCAGGACTAGATGTAGATATTATGTATCATTAAGTAAAAGAAAAATTGTAGTTTGGTATATGCAGGTGTACAGGAGTTATCCACGAGTCCCAGATCTTGAAGAATTTAGCCTTATTTCTTTTTAAGAAACTAAATATTACTGCCATTTTACACTGACAAGTAAAAGGGTAACAATGTTTAGAACTTTTTAATTTCAGGCTCCATATCTCACCATTCACTACAGCTTTCAGCGCGATACTATCATCACTTTATAGACAATCTTGGTTATCTCATACATAAATCTGACTTGAAACTATTTAGCATATGAGTAGACATGCAGATTCTTGTCATGTCACTGCACTGTTACTGTTTTGGTCTTATAAAGCAAACATTTTTATTAATTTGGTAGTATTTAGTAAATCCATCTTTGCGTTCAACACTGCCTAAATCCTTCTGGGCATGCTCTCAATCAGATTCAAGCATCTCTCAACTAAAATATGACCCCATGTCTCTACTACACGATCCCAATATTGGTGCATACTGGTTGGCTCACTTGGGTATCTATATAGCTTTTTCTTCAACTCTACTCACCAGTGTTCAATTGGGTTGAGGTCTGGGGACTGTGGGGACCAATCCAGCACCTCTACTTCATTGTCATTGAACTATTCCTTCGCCAATCTCAACATATGCTTCAAGTAGTTTTCCTGCTGTAACACTATGTCATCCTTTTCATACCCATAATACTTGAGCATACGAAGTAACTCATCTAGTAGATTACTCCGATATAATTCAGCATTGAGACCATCATCAAACCTGGTGAACTATCCAATGTCTTTGGCTGTGAAACAACCCCATATCAGGTTTCCACCACCAAACTTGACAGTTCCTTCAATTTCTCAGTACTTTAGCCCCTTTTTCCCTTGTTTCTTCCAGACCAATGTTTCTTACACCAATCAGAGCTTAGTCCATTGACTTTCATCTCATTGCTACAAATCACCAGTTTCCAATCTTCTACTGTACACTTTTTTGCAAACTCGAGCAGATGCTTCTTATGACAATATTGAAGTTGATGCTTCACCTTTTTTCGGGTCACCATTTCAGAAAAATGTGCGTCACACAGTTCTTGCATTGACATCTGTGATCTAACTATTATGAAGTATACGAGCCACCTCCACTGCCGTGTTAGTCAAGCCAAAACTTATAGACCTTGTGATCAGCTGACTTATTGACTGATATTTTGCCTGAAAGACCACCTCTTGGCTTTTAAATTGATGTACGGACTTTATTTCATATTCTTACAACTGTCTTAGCACTCACATGATGCAGTCTGGCAATTTTCTTGGCCAATAGACCACTATCGATGAGCTGGATGATGCGGTTTCTCTTTCCTTGGGAAATTTTCTGCATGGCTACTCTTCAATTCGAATCAGTGACCTTTCGCTTGGGAATCAACCTAATAACACACTGAGCTATTAGGGAATGTGAGAACAGGTTGTAATTTGTAGTATACAGGTAGAAAAAGAAAAATTCTGCCACCAGGAGCAAAACATTATCAATGCAGTGACATGACAAGTATCTGTATAACTAATCATATGCTAAATTGTTTTAAGTAAAATTTATGTATGAGATAGTCTTTTTGGCTATCTATAAAATCATGGTAGTCTTACGTTTAAAGCCGTAGTAGATGTTGAGATATGGAGCTTGAAAGTCCAAAGTTACAAACATTGTTATGCCGGCGTCACACGCTACGATATAATCGGGTGATTTGTTGTCGGGGTCACGGATTCCGTGACGCACATCTGGCATCGCTAGAGATATCGTAGCGTGTGACAGCTACGAGCGACTGTTAACGAGCAAAAATACTCACCTTATCGTTGCTCATTGACACGTCGCTCATTTTCAAAATGTCGTTCCTCCTTCAGCGTGCCGTTTGTTCATCGTTCCCGAGGCATCACACATCGCTCCGTGTGACACCACGGGAACGACGAACACAGCTTACCTGCGTCCCGCCGGCAATGTGGAGGGAAGGTGGGCAGGATGTTACGCCCCGCTCATCTCCGCCCCTCCGCTTCTATTGGCCGGCCGCTGTGTGACGTCGCTGTGACGCCGAATGTCCCTCCCCCTTCAGGAAGAGGATGCTCGCCGCCCACAGCGAGGTTGTCCGGGAGGTAAGTGCGTGTGACGGGGGTAAACGACTTTGTGCACCACGGGCAACTAATTGCCCGTGACGCACAAACGATGGTGGCGGGTGCGATCGCACGATAGATCGGCCCGTGTGACGCCGGCCTTACTCTTTTGCTTGTCAGTATATTTGCAAGCAAATTAGTGGGGGTCCGTGTGCTGAGACCTGCACAAATCACTCCTAAAACTGCTGAAAGAAAAAAATCTCATATCTAGGCACACAGAGTATGGATTCAACAGAATACATAGGCTACAAAGCCTATGCAACCTATAAACACAATGAAATCTATTAGATCTGTACTCCACTCTGTGTGCGCACCCAGACAGGAGCTATTCTCTTCTGTCACCTGAGTGACACACATTTTGAGGGGGTTGAGCAATCAGTGGTGGTCTCAAAACCGGAACCCTCACCAATCTGTAATTAGACTGGAAGTAAATTATAAATAAAATGTTACAACAGTTTAGTTACTCTTTATATACATTTTCCACACTGTATTCCACTGCAGGACAACCCCATAATAAAATGCTTTTTTTTTTGGGACAACGAATAAAGTAACAAGAAAATAAACACATACTCGCCTCCTCGACCAGGGTCACTTCCCTGTACTCAGATGCAGGATGTTATTATAGGTCCTACACAAGAGTAGCCTGTTCTGGGCTACTCCTGTGTGATAGATATGATGACACTCTGCTCTTGCTGCAGAGAAATTACAGGTTGAGCGCTTATCTACATATAGGTAGGGGGGAGGGGCAGTACAGAAAAGGATATAGTGCTATGACAGGAGAGCAGCTAGACTGGTTTGTAATGTGACACAGTTCAATTTCAGTGGGCTGCCCCTCTCCTAACATGGACTGGGAGGACCTTGTCTGAAAGGTATTAGTCATCTTCGTTCTACTCATGCAGGAGGTAAGACCAGGAGATCAGGGCTGTTTGTCATACATCTCACACTGGGAAACCAGCTCTAAGTTATAGTGAGGGCATGTTCTTTTTCTGCTGTGTGTGACTATCTGCTTAGGATTGGACGTCATATGAGGAAAAGTAGTATAGACCCCATGTAAGAACGGTTAACGCCCACTTGGACTGACCATAAATGAATGCTCATCCCACTCATCATCCACTATTACACAGTGTATCCATTTCAACATAAAACATTTGGTAAAATGTCATCTTTAAAATAAAAAAAAAATTGTTGATGTAGTCCAACCTTGTCAGTAAATAGACATGTAATCGTAGTGGCATTTGCTCTAAGTGTTCTAAAGGTATAAGTGTTCTTTATTACAGAGATGTCTATTCCAGCAGACAAGTTGTACCAAAGATACTGATACGTCAATCAGTATTCTATGTCAATTTTTTGACAAGGGCTTTTCAAGGCGCCAATGTATTTTAGTTACTGCCCCTAGGAGAATGAACAATGTGAGGCTCATGAAGGTCATGGAATTTATGTAGAAATTGTTATCAAGATGATACTGAGCACACAGGGGATGCAGCTGGGTTGTTCATTACAGAAATATGTTCACAATGACATCCACTAAGGGACATAATCTTGGTATTGCATTCATTTTCCAAAAAGAGAATAAATCCCCCACTGACATAACACATGGTGCATGAAAGGGGATCATTACCACAGTAGAATAGTATATAAAAGCATAATAAATTCCACATTAGGAGTAGCTGTCGTGCACTCACCATTTAGAGTACCCCAATATTTCTCTACCTACAGTGTTTATCTAAACCCTCATTTATTACACTGAACAAAAATATAAAACGCAACACTTGTTTGCTGAGCTCTATAATTTTTTAAGACTTTTTCTATGTACACAAAAGGCTTTGTTCTCTCAAATATTGTTCATAAATTTGTCTATATCTGTGTTAGTGAGCTCTTCTCCATTGCTGAAATAATTCATCCACTTCACAGGTGTGGCATATCAAAATGCTGATCAAACAGCATGAATATTACACAGGTGTGCCTTAAGGCTGCTTTACACGCAGCGACATCGCTAGCGATGTCGCTCGTGAAAGCACCCGCCCCCGTCATTTGTGCGTCACGGGCAAATCGCTGCCCGTGGCATACAAAATTGCTAGTACCCGTCACACATACTTACCACCTTTCTAGCGACGTCGCTGTGGCCAGCAAACAGCCTCTTTTCTAAGAGGGCGGTTCATGCGGCGTCACAGTGACGTCACACGGCAGGCGTCCAATAGAAGCAGAGGGGCGGAGAGCAGCCGCATGAAAGTCACGCCCACCTCGTTGGCGGTGGACGCAGGAACGCTGTTGTTCATCGTTCCTGGGGTGTCACACGTAGCGATGTGTGCTGCCTCAGGAACAACGAACAACCTGCGTCCAAAAGCAGCAACGATATTTGGGAAATGGACGACGTGTCAACAATCAACGATTTGGTGAGTATTTTGCATCGTTAGTTGTCGCTCGTAGGTGTCACACGCAACGACGTCACTAACGAGGCTGGATATGTGTCACGAATTCCATGACCTCAACGAGATGTCATTGCATGTAAAGCCCCCTTTAGGCTGGCCACAATAAAAGGCCACTCTAAAATGTGCATTTTTACAGTATTGGAGGGGTCACAGGAGGGGTCAGTTACATGCCGAAGAGTTTCAGATCCTGCTTTTCTAAAGAAAACCATAAGAAAAGCAGAATTTTAAATATTACACTCAGCCAATAATTATTCCATGTAAGATGTGCATTAGCTGAGACCAAGTATACAATGTATGCGATTTGGCAGGGCTATTATTTTAAATGATGAGAAACAATTTACAGGAACACGATGGTCTCATTAGACGTGCCCTTTACACTGCAGTCAATAGAGACCGATTTTTCATAACCCTATACATACTTCTACGTATGCAAGTCAACAATATTCAGTTAATCCTCTGTAAAGGACTGTTTCTTTCAGACCACCTCTTTATGCAGTTCAGATTCCCTGCTACAAATTTTCACTTTCATCAGTCAGTAATATGCATACTGGAGTTTCACAAATTGCATTAACTATTTACAAACTGAACCCATTTTGGAGTTCCATCATTTTCACAGACGAAAATGTAATTAGACAAGTGACTGATAAGCCGTTTCATGGTCCGGTCTGGTCTTTCACCTCATTATTTCATGACAAATTAAGAAGATAAAGGCTCTGGAGTTTATCCTAATGAATGAATTTGCATTTATTAACTGTTCCAGGGAACTCTTAGGCTAGTTTCACACTTGCGTTGAACGGCATTCGTTGCATTGCGTTGTGTGACGGATGCAACGGATGAGTTGCATATAATGGCTGTTAAAAAGCTGTTCAGGGAGTGTCTGGGCAAAATTTTGCAATTAGCTTGGTAAACTAAAAAAATAAAAAAGGTGTACATACCCACTGCCACTTACTAGTATGCAGTGTAGGCCGCTTTATGGTCTGCTTCCTAAGTGGCAACAGGACAAATGGGACGTGAAATTGGCTACTGTGGTCAGGTGTCCTCAGCAGTGCATCACCACATCAGACCTGTGAAGACTCCAGCCAATCATAAGCTACTAAAGGGCTGCTGCGGAAAAGTGACATTCTCAAGTGACCGCCAAGAATCATATAGTGTCGACATCTCCAGTCCAGAGGTAAGCATATGATTCTTATGGAGACCCAAATGAGGATGATGAGCAAGCAGATGAGCTTTCTTGAGATGGTTTCTCACAGTTTGTGCAGAAATTCTTTGGTTATGCAAACAGATTGTTGTCCAGGTAGCTGGTCTCAGATGATCTTGGAGGTATAGATGCTGGATGTTCAGGTCCTGAGCTGGCGTGGTTACAACATGGTCTACGATTGTGAGGCCGCTTGGATCTACTGCCAAATTCTTTGAAACGCCTTATGTAGATGACTCGTGGAAGAGAATAACCATTAAATTCACGGGCAACAGCTCTGGTGAACACTCCTCCAGTCAACATGCAATTGCACTCTCCCTCAAAACTTGTGACATCTGTGGCATTGTGCTGTGTGATAAAACTACACTATTTGGGAGTTGTCTTTTATTGCTGTCTATTCGGCATCTTGATATGCCAAACTTGTGAGGTGGATGGATCTCAGCAAAGGGGAAAAAAAAGTGCTCACTAACACAGATTTAGACAAATATATGGATACTTGAGAAAAAATGTATTTCGTGTACATGGGAAAAAAGTCTTAAATCTTAAAAGTTCGGCTCATGAAAAATGGGAGCAAAAATAAAAGTGTTGCATTTATATTTTTGTTGTGTTCATATATTTACTAAAAGGTGGCCCGATTCTAACGCATCGGGTATTCTAGAATTTATTGTATAGTTACTGTATGATTTTTGTTATATATATAGATGTTGTGTGTAGCTGCCAAGTGTTTGTGTACGGCGCCGTAAATGTTCTGGGTGTTGTCTGGGTATGGGTGTGTGTGAGAGCGGTGTTAGTGTGTTGCGTTGTTTGTGGAGCACTGTGTGTCTGCAGCGTTGTGTGTGTGTGGTGCTGTGTGTTGCGCGGATTGTGTGTGGTGCTGTGTGTTGCGCAGATTGTGTGTGGTGCTGTGTGTTGCGCGGATTGTGTGTGGTGCTGTGTGTTGCGCGGATTGTGTGTGGTGCTGTGTGTTGCGCGGATTGTGTGTGGTGCTGTGTGTTGCGCGGATTGTGTGTGGAGCTGTGTGTTGCGCGGATTGTGTGTTGCGCGGATTGTGGGTGGTGCTGTGTGTTGCGCGGATTGTGGGTGGTGCTGTGTGTTGCGCGGATTGTGGGTGGTGCTGTGTGTTGCGCGGATTGTGTGTGGTGCTGTGTGTTGCGCGGATTGTGTGTGGTGCTGTGTGTTGCGCGGTTTGTGTGTTGCGCGGTTTGTGTGTTGCGCGGTTTGTGTGTGGGGTGTGTGTGTTGCGCGGTTTGTGTGTGTGGGGGGTGTGTGTGTGTGTGTGGGGTGTGTGTGTTTTGGGGGGAGGTATGTTTTGTGCAGTACGTGTGTTGCACGTTGTGCGCATATATTTGTGTGTGCAGCGGTGTGTGTGTGTTGGGTGTAGGCGGCGTTGTCTGTGTGTATGGGTGTCTGTGTAGGGCGGTGTTTGAGGTTCCCAGTGTGTGTGGCGTGTTGTGCGGTGCGTGTGTGTTTTGGGGTGAGGTGTGCACCCCCATCGTGCGCCATCTCCCATGCTGCACACCCCTCATTTATTGTGTAGTTAATTATGATTTTTGTTATATATATATATATATATATATATATATATATATATAACAAAAATCATAATTAACTACACAATAAATTCTAGAATACCCGATGCGTTTGATTCGGGCCACCTTCTAAAATATATATATAATTGCCTTATTCTGTCTGTCTGCCTGTCTTGCTCCAAAATGACGTCATTACAGTGACAACCGTTGCATGGCCGCTCGGCCTCGCACCCATTGGCCGCTCGGCCTTGCCCCCCCCGCACCCATTGGCCGCTCGGCCTTGCCCCTCCCGCACACATTGGCCGCTCGGCCCCGCCCCCCGCGCACATTGGCCGCTCGGCCCCGCGCACATTGGCCGCTCGGCCCCGCCCCCCCGCGCACATTGGCCGCTCGGCCCCACCCCCCGCGCACATTGGCCGCTCGGCCCCACCCCCCGCGCACATTGGCCGCTCGGCCCCACCCCCCGCGCACATTGGGCACCTATACACCTCCCCCCAAGGACTACTCCTCCTATTATACTCCTCTCACCCCAGGACTACTCCTCCTATTATACTCCTCTCTCTCCAGGACTACTCCTCCAACACACACACACACACACACACACACACACACACACACACACACACACACACTGCACAAAACAAACCTCCCCCCAAAACACACACAACACCACACACACACACCCACACAAACCGCGCAGCACACACAACGCTTCAGACATACAGCGCTGCACAAACAACGCAACACACAAACATCAGCGCTCACACACCCACATACCCAGACAACACCCAGAACATTTACAGTTCCCTATACAATAGAGATGTTGTTGTGTACAGTTGCCAAGTGTTTGTATAGGGAACTGTAAATGTTCTGGGTGTTGTCTGGGTATATGGGTGTGTGAGCGCTGATGTTTGTGTGTTGCGTTGTTTGTGCAGCGCTGTGTGTCTGAAGCGTTGTGTGTGGTGTTGTGTGTGCTGCGCGGTATGTGTGGGTGTGTGTGTGTGGGGTGCGTGTGTGTTTTGGGGGGGAGGTATGTTTTGTGCAGTGTGTGTGTGTGTGTGTGTGTGTTGGAGGAGTAGTCCTGGAGAGAGAGGAGTATAATAGGAGGAGTAGTCCTGGAGAGAGAGGAGTATAATAGGAGGAGCAGTCCTGGGGAGGGAGGAGTATAATAGGAGTCGTCGTCCTGGGGAGGGAGGAGTATAATAGGAGGAGTCTTGGGGGGAGAGGAGTATAATAGGAGGAGTAGTCCTGAGGGGAGAGGAGTATAATAGGAGTAGTCCTGGGGGGATAGGAGTATAATAGGAGGAGGAGTCCTGGGGGGAGAGGAGTATAATAGGAGGAGTAGTCCTGAGGGGAGAGGAGTATAATAGGAGTAGTCCTGGGGGGAGAGGAGTATAATAGGAGGAGTAGTCCTGGAGAGAGAGGAGTATAATAGGAGGAGTAGTCCTGGGGAGGGAGGGGTATAATAGGAGGAGTAGTCCTGGGGAGGGAGGGGTATAATAGGAGGAGGAGTCCTGGGGGAGAGGAGTATTCCTGGGGGGAGAGGAGTATAATATTAGGAGTACTACTGGGGGGAGAGGAGTCTAATAGGAGGAGTAGTCCTGGGGGGAGTGGAGTCTAATAGGAGGAGTAGTCCTGGGGGGAGTGGAGTCTAATAGGTGGAGTAGTCCTGGGGGGAGTGGAGTCTAATAGGTGGAGTAGTCCTGGGGGGAGTGGAGTCTAATAGGTGGAGTAGTCCTGGGGGGGAGGTGTATAGGTGCCCAATGTGTGCGGGGGGCGTGGCCAAGCGGGCAAAGTGTGTGGGGGGCGTGGCCGGGCGGCCGAAGCATGTGGGGGGCGGGGCCAGGCTGAACGGCCAATGCGACGGTTGTCACTGTAATGACATCATTTTGGAGCAAGACAGACAGAATAAGGCAATTATATATATACTAGAAGGTGGCCCGATTCTACGCATCGGGTATTCTAGAATTTACGTATTGTGTAGTTAATGTATGATTTTTGTTATATATATATATATATATATATATATATATATATATATAGATGTTGTTGTCTGTAGTTACCAAGTGTTTGTGTAGGGCGCTGTACATGTCCTGGGTGTTGTCTGGGTGTGGCAGGGGGTGAGAGCGGTGTTGTATGTGTGTTGCGTGTGTTGCGTTGTTTGTGGAGCGCTGTGTGTCTGTAGCGTTGTGTGTGTGTTGCGCGGTTTGTGTGGGTGTGGTGTGTTTTGGGGGGAGGTATGTTTTGTGCAATGTGTGTGTGTTGTGTGGTATGTGCGTATATTTATGTATGCCGCGGTGTTTGTGTGTTGGGTGTTGTGTGTGTGCAGCGTTGTCTGTGTGTGTGGGTGTCTGTGTAGGGCGGTGTTTGTGGTTCCCAGTGTGTGTGTGGTGTGTTATGTGTGTGTGTGTGTGTGTGTGTTGGAGGGAGGTGTGCACCTCCCATCGTGCTCCATCCCCCATGCTGCGCACCCCCCATCGTGCTCCATCCACCATGCTGCGCACTCCCAAACGTGCTCCATCCGCCAGGCTGCGCACTCCCAAACGTGCTCCATCCGCCAGGCTGCGCACTCCCAAACGTGCTCCATCCGCCAGGCTGCGCACTCCCAAACGTGCTCCATCCGCCAGGCTGCGCACTCCCAAACGTGCTCCATCCCCCATGCTGCGCACTCCCCATCATGCTCCATCCCCCATGCTGCACCAGCATTAGCCTCTCTGCCCCCAGCATCAGCCTCTCTCCTCCCAGCCTCAGCCTCCCCCAGCATCAGCCTCTCTTCTCTCAGCCTCCCCCCTCCCAGCCTCCCTCCTCCCAGCCTCCCCCAGCATCAGCCTCTCGCCTCCCAGCCTCCCCCAGCATCAGCCTCTCTCCTCCCAGCCTCCCCCAGCATCAGCCTCTCTCCTCCCAGCATCAGCCTCTCTCCTCCCAGCCTCCCCCAGCATCAGCCTCTCTCCTCCCAGCCTCCTCCAGCATCAGCCTCTCTCCTCCCAGCCTCCCCCAGCATCAGCCTCTCTCCTCCCAGCCTCCCCCAGCATCAGCCTCCCCCTCCCAGCCTTCCCCAGGATCAGCCTCTCTACTCCCAGCCTCCCTCCTCCCAGCCTCCCCCAGCATCAGCCTCCCCCTCCCAGCCTCCCCCAGCATCAGCCTCTCTCCTCCCAACCTCCCCCAGCATCAGCCTCTCTCCTCTCAGCCTCCCCCAGCATCAGCCTACACCCTCCCAGCCTCCCCCAGCATCAACCTACCCCAGCATCAGCCTCTCTCCTCCCAGCCTCCCCCAGCATCAGCCTCCCCCTCCCAGCCTCCCCCAGCACGCCGTGCTCCTCTGCCGACACACACAGATCCGATCGCATACACTCACACACACACACACTGAAGATATCGCACATACACGCTCACACTCACAACATCCGGAGATACCACATGCTTCTGGCCATGTGATCCTCCGGCAGGTCCTGGAAGGTCACACCACAGTATCGCCGCCGAGAAGCAAGCGATATCCCAGGATGTTGTGAGTGTGTGGATGCGATGTGATGTGTGTGTGAGAGGGAGTGTGATCTGATTGTGTGTGTGTGTGTTATGTGTGTGCGTGTGTATGTCCCGCCGCTGCAGGACCTTGATGCACTGGTAACTATGCTACCATGGTTACCAGCGTATCCCGTGCCCCGCTCGCATGGGAGTCCACACCAGCATACGGTGGCAACCCCAGCAATGCGAGGGTATGTGTCGGCTGGGTTCGCGGCGTACGCTGGTGTGGGCTCCCGGGGGCACAGTACTCACCTGGGAGTCGTGGCTCCGTGTCGGTTCGGGGAATGCATGCGGGGGGCGGGGCCAGAGCGAGCGTGCATTGTGTGAGGGGGGCGGGGCGTGGCCGAGTTGCTATTGCGTGCAGGGTGCCGGGGCGAGAGGCCAATCCGTGTGGGGGGCGGAGCCTGGGCGAGCGGCCGGCCAATCCGTGTGCGGGCGGAGCCTGGGCGAGCGGCCAATCCGTGTGGGGGGGCGGGGCCATGGCGAGCCCAGCGGCCAATCAGCTTTGTGTCACCGTAAGGACACAATTTTGGAGCAAGACAGACAGACAGACATATTATATATATATATATATATATATATATATATATATATATATATATATATATATATATATTATATATATATATATAATATATCGTAAAGTGAACTGGTTTTAGCATGCCAATATGTATGTGGATATACCTTTGTCTATATAAATAAGCCATAGCATGATTTTACAGGATTTTTGGGGTATGCTTGAAATTTAAGCCCTACTCCAAGAATAAGCCCTAGTTACAGTCAGGGCTGGCATTAAGTGGAGGTAAAATGTGCAATTTCTCAGGGCGCCCACTTTTTTAGGGGCCCCAGCAGTTGTATTTTGATGTTAAGATTGTTTAAGGACATTTAAAACTTTACAGTCATGTCACATGATGAAGTCAAAGGTTATTTAATTGTTGGAGTCTAAGAGAACTGAACAGAAGACACACTGGTATGGAGGACTGGCATTAGGTAGAAGGGAAAGTATATATATATATATGTGTATGTAGGTTAGCAGATTCCATAATAAGGTAATGAATGGACTGGATGGGTTAGGTTTAATTTAGTATTCTTATAATTGTTTATTGGTTTTAAAATGACAAACAACAGAAGGAACAGTTTTAATAGATGAGTCTAATGTTTCATGTTGTCCATGGCTTGTAATGAAAGAAGGCCATGAACAGTGTAAAGTTAAGTAAAAATATGCTGATGCTGTGATGTGGCCCAATGCTGGTATGTGCCCCCATCGTGGTGCAGCCACCATCCTGACATGTGTCCCCATCCTGCGGGGTAAGGGCGCTTTCACACTTGCGTTCAGTGCAATCCGCTGCTATGGAGAATAGCGCAATCCGTTAACGCACTGTGCTATTCTCCATAGCCTTGTATTGACGACGTACTGTAATGCAAGTATCTGCACTGCATCCGCTGGACGACGTTGAGTCGTTATTTTGACGCAGCATCGGGCGGAAGGAACGCTACATGTGACAATTATATATATATTATATTATATATATATATATATATATCTTGAAATACAAAGACATGTGTTATTTATAACTTCTTTTTAGAAATCATTTTGTCTTCAACTTGCTTAACTGTTCACAGTAGCTGTAATTTTGACCAGGGGTACCCACACTTTTACATGCCACTGTATATATACTGTACTGTCCGCAAGAATAAATGTGGACTGTTTTTCATGGGGAAAAAATAAGGCATCTCCTGAAAATAAGCCCTAGACCATGTTTTGGAGCAAATGATAATATAACACCCTGTCTTTTTTCGGAGAAATATGGTATACATTGTAATGTCCCCTTCCTGGCCCTTCAGGTCAGGGTGATTATGGCTGTCTTATCAGCTGAGGTAAGAAAGGCATCAAAGCTGTATATCAGTGGGGTGTCAAACCTATTAAGCTGGAGGGGAATACTAAAGGCCACGTCACACTAAGCAACATCGCTAGCAACATCGCTGCTAAGGAACGACTTTTGTGACGTAGCAGCGATGTTGCTAGCGATGTTGCTGTGTGTGACATCCAGCAACAACCTGGCCCCTGCTGTGAGGTCGCCGGTTGTTGCTGAATGTCCTGGGCCATTTTTTAGTTGTGGCTCTCCCGCTGTGAAGCGCACATCGCTGTGTGTGACAGCGACAGAGCAACAACTGAATGTGCAGTGAGCAGGGAGCCGGCTTCTGCGGACGCTGGTAACCAACG
This sequence comes from Anomaloglossus baeobatrachus, assembly GCF_048569485.1. NCBI lineage: Eukaryota > Metazoa > Chordata > Amphibia > Anura > Aromobatidae > Anomaloglossus > Anomaloglossus baeobatrachus. Next base: position 365,478,183 of record NC_134356.1, read on the forward strand.
TAAATATCGGGTAACCAAGAACCTTTGTTACCCGATATTTACCTTAGTTACCAGCGTCCGCCACTCTCACGCTGCCAGTGCTGGCTCCCTGCTCCCTGCACACATAGCCAGACTACACATTGGGTAATTAACCCGATGTGTACTGTGGCTAGGAGTGCAGGGAACAGGGAGTGTGAGAGCGGCGGACGCTGGTAACGAAGGTAAACATCGGGTAACCAAGGTAAGGGCGTCTTGGTTACCCGATGTTTACCGTGGTTACCAGCGTCCGCAGAAGCCGGCTCCCTGCACACGTAGCAGAGTAATTAATGGGCCTTAAGGCCAGGGCCACATGGGGGACTAAAGGCCCAGTCACACTAAACAACTTACCAGCGATCCCAACAATGATACAACCTGATCGGGATCGCTGGTAAGTTGCTAGGAGGTCGCTGGTGAGATGTCACACTAAGCGACGGTCCAGCGATCCCACCAGCAACCTGACATGGCAGGGATCGCTGGAGCGTCGCTACACGGGTTGCTGGTGAGCTGTCAAATAGGCAGATCTCACCAGCAACCAGTGACCAGCCCCCAGCCAGCAGCCATGCGTGGAAGCGATGCTGCGCTTGGTAACTAAGGTAAATATCGGGTAACCAACCCGATATTTACATTGATTAACAGCGCACACCGCTTAGCGCTGGCTCCCTGCACACCTAGCCAGAGTGCACATCGGGTTAATTACCCGATGTGTAGTCTGGCTATGTGTGCAGGGAGCCGGCACTGACAGCGTGAGAGGGGCGTACGCTGGTAACGAAAATAAATATCGGGTAACCAAGGAAAGGGCTTCTTGGTTACCCGATATTTACATTGGTTACCAGCCTCCGCAGAAGCCGGCTCCTGCTTCCTGCACATTTAGTTGTTGCTCTCTCGCTGTCACACATAGCGATGTGTGCTTCACAGCGGGAGAGCAACAACTAAAAAAATGGTCCAGTACATTCAGCAACAACCAGCGACCTCACAGCAGGGGCCAGGTCGTTGCTGGATGTCACACACAGCAACATCGCTAACAAGTTGTGCCTCAGCAGCGATGTTGCTTAGTGTGACGGTACCTTAATGCAATCCTTGCATGACACTCGGCTCATGCTGGCAGCACAGTGGGAGCAGAGTGTCATGTGAGTGTCACTGCCACTAAGGTCCGATCATGCGATCGGACCTCAGCTGTGGGGGGCGGGCTGGCACTCAGGAGGGGAGGGCCGGTGCTGCGGAGGGAAGGGAGGGATTTATCTCCCTCTCTCCTCCGTAGCCGGCTATTGCCATTCTCGCCCTACACTCTCGGTACACCGATGTACTGCGAGTGCAGTGCTATTTTTGCTCTCGCCCCATAGACTTGAAAGAAAGGAACGCATTACAGTCGCAGCATGCTGCAATTGTTTTCTCGGTCCGATTAGGGCTGAGAAAATAATCGCTCATGGGTGCTCACACACAGGCTAATATTGGTCTGAGTGGAATGCGATGTTTTATCGCATTCCACTCGCTCCGATTTTCATGCCGTGTGTCTTAGGCCTAACCTTTGTCGTGGTAGTAGAAGTAATCCGGAATCGTATAAGTAATCCGGAATCAAACAGCTGGTAATAAACCAGTTGTTCTATACTGTCCAATTAGCTAAGGTAACAATGGTACATCCTAGCCCTCACCCAGAAATGGGGGGAGGGGAGGTCTGTTAACCTTAGTCTGTTAGTGGGGGAAAGTACAAGTCATCCCCCACACCTCACACTGCACACATCCTTTTAAGCCCAAGAGCTGGACACACGCTCTCTGTCTGATCACCGCCCCATCACAAGAGGATGCATACCAATAGCCATGCAGAATCTCCCCTCTGACCAGACAAGCAATTACAGGACTTTCCTGAAGTTCCTCCCTACTTAGCCCCAGATGGCTCTCCTATCCTATCCTAAACCTTGAGGTTTATTCCCTCTGTATTCACCCTTTTCTCCTGAATTAATCCCCTCCTTCCTGACCTATTTATACCATCCTACACCTCTCGTATAATACTCAACAGATAACTCTAGAGGGCATAAAAGGATACAGGGGTTAAGGATTGCTCTGCAGTGTCACGTGGTAGAAGTAGAAATGTGTGTCTGTATACCATATGTGTGTATTGCAACGTGTGCGGTTAGGCTACTTTCACACATCCGGTTTGAGCAGTGCGGCTCAATCCGGCTGTGAAACCTATGCAACGGATGCGGCGAAAACACCGCATCCTTTGCATAAGTTTTTACATGCGGCCCGTCCGTTTTTTGCCGCTTGCGGCACGTTACTGAGCATGCGCAGTGCAAAAACCGCATGCGGCGGCCGGATGCGGGTTTTGCCGCATCTGGCATCCATAGGGATGCATTGAGAAAAGCGCCGCATCGACTGGATGCGGTGCGATGCGTTTTTTTTTTTGCCGCACAAAAAAACGTGCCAGGCAACGTTCCATCCGGCCGCCGCATCGGCTAAATCTGCCGCATGCAGCAAAAAACTGACCTAACGCAAGGCCATGCGGCACTAATTAAAGTCTATGCAGGAAAAACGCAACCGGCAGCAAAAAATAAACGGTTGCGTTTTTCTGCAAAGTGCCGGATTGTGCCGCATAGCAAAAACCGGAGGTGTGAAAGCAGCCTTAAAGAGTTCTTTATTGGATGGCGAAGTGGATTTTACACCACTATAATCTGTAATAATAAACTTGTTTTACTTTCCCTACACCAAGTTTTTCAAATCGTCGCACACATTTAAATAGTGTGACGGAACAGAAACGTCTATAGAGAAAAGGAGGGAAACTAGACAACCCGCAGGAAATAAAAGGGAGACTAGATTATTGGAATACAAACTATTGGATAACCCTATTACTCTTTTGCACATTATATAGATTAGTACAAACTACATTGGAAAGAGCCATGCACATACTTAGCCAGCTCTATCATGCGTCAAACTCCTATTGTGGCTAGTGCCAATGAGATTCAATAACACCGGTCCCATGAATAACCCTCATTCTTCTAAAAGATGGAGTTCTTAGGAGAATGTATAGAATCTAAAATAGGTCATAGAAATAAGAAAAAAGAAGAACATATGATGCCTTTAATGGTACTAAAGTGATGCTTGAACTTGAGTTCAACTTCCCATTAGCAGTGGCTATGAACTTTGATTATACAGTCTGTGGCCTGCAATGATTCATACATTTCATAAACGACATTAACATTTCCTGTACTGGAGAGACAAGTAATCTTCTAAACAACTGTGGCTTCTTTCTATCTTGTGCCAACAATATCTTATATGCTAGTGGCTGACATTAACATATGCACAATGCTATACAATCGTTATGGAAATGGAAAAACACAGTAGAAAAACCTCATAAAAAATAAACTTTATTAACCCAAAAAACAAAGTGCAAATTAAAACCAGGTTGCTTGATGCATATATTAGGTCACAGGAAAGGGCCCCGGGCAAGTTCCCTATTGTCTCCCTTCCTGGCCGCGGAGGTTGGCACCCTAAATTCAAATAACGTAGTGGTGCCCCCGCTCAACGAGGACTGGCCCTTCTGACCCTACACTGAAAGCTTATCAGTGCTGCCACTCTGTATGAAGGCCTTAAAAATACAAGGTGAAATTATCACAAACACACAGATTCCCAGAGAAATTCTTCCTGCATACGATTCACAGAAAGATATTTCTCAAGATGGTTTTTTATATATCAATCTACCACAATGCGGTTAGATCCAGGGTAAGCGCTGTATTGACACAAGTCACCTTCTAGGGTAAGAACAGCATAGTCCTCATTAATATGCAAGCAACTTCAGATGTATCTAGTGGAGGGCCAAATGGCCAGTACTTTGCCACACTCAGCAGCTCACTGCCCGACGCGTTTCTCCCCAAGAACAAAATTGATCGGCGGTTCATCAGGGGCTGTCCATAGTTAGACCACATAAGTGACAAAATTATAGTTATGTCATCCAAAAAATAAAAATCGGTCCTCCAATGAGGTAATCTTACCGATCAGGGATCATGCTGTTAGGTAAGAAAACAGAGTGCACGCCGACAATGCAGTGGGTAATGACGCATGTTCTTGGGGGAGAAACGCGTCGGGCAGTGAGCTGTTGAGTGTGGCAAAGTACTGGCCATTTGGCCCTTTTTATTATCCACTAGATACATCTGAAGTTGCTTGCATATTAATGAGGACTATGCTGTTCTTACCCTAGAAGGTGACTTATGTCAATACAGCGCTTACCCTGGATCTAACCGCATTGTGGTAGCTTGATATATAAAAAAAACATCTTGAGAAATATCTTTCTGTGAATAGTATGCAGGAAGAATTTCTCTGGGAATCTGTGCGTTTGTGATAATTTCACCTTGTATTTTTAAGGCCTTCATACAGAGTAGCAGCACTGATAAGCTTTCAGAGTAGGGGCAGATGGGCCAGTCCTCGTTGAGCAGGGGCGCCACTACGTTATTTGAATTTAGGGTGCCAACCTCCGCGGCCAGGAAGGGAGACAATCGGGAACTTGCCCGGGGCCCTTTCCTGTGACCTAATATATGCATCAAGCAACCTGGTTTTAATTTGCACTTGGTTTTTTTGTTTATTAATAAAGTTTATTTTTTATGGGGGTTTTCTACTCTGTTTTTCTTATGCTACCCCTTGAGGAATTTTCTGAGGTTTCTGACTGTATGGAAATGGCCAAGAGTTGTGAGATTTGGAGCACTATCCTCTATAGAGGTTGGAGGGTAGAGAGTGTATTATTCATGATAATAATTACCTTGAAAATATCGTTTCAGTATCATGTACTAAAATACTGGTCAGACGATCTCACATGAGTAAGGAAAGATGGGATAATTATAGATTTTGCAAAAGATATCCTATGAAAGTACATGGTAATTAGTTGTAGGGCTTTAAACGGGATGTAAGCACAACATAATCAAGAACAATTTATTGAAAAATAAATTGACATTTGATTTTCAATATCTCACCTGCTGAACTTAAAAATAAAGATATGGATAATAAAATGTTTATGGTTCACAAAAAAAAAACCAAAACGGCTACACATACAGTCAGCCAATTGCTTGTTCACATAAGGGGCAGATATGCCATTAGTGCAACTTGTGAGCTGTACAGGGACTTAGCCTAATAGGTTAGAATGGCCACTGACATCTTAAAAACAGCTTCCTACTATCAATTAGATGGCATATAAAAGGACAATATATAATACATTTTATAACTCACAGTTACTAGTGGATTGTTAGAAGGAAATAATCACAGTAGGCGATTTATGATGGGCCATGTTGCATAAGACGAAGCATTTCGGTGCAAAACGCGCATCAGCTAAGGCGGGACCAGGGGTGGGATTCAAATTTTTAACAACAGGTTCTCTGTAAACCCCGCCTATTTGAAAACCACATCCATTCTTTAACCACACCCATTTTGTTAGCCACACCCATTTTCACACATCTTCCGCAACCAAAAAATACAAGTAATTTAAAGTAAAATCTCCTTCCCCTCTTATACCTTCACTCTGCTGTCCAGTACCAGTTGTTCCAGTCATATTGTAGTAAATGTTTTTTCTACAGTTTCTAAAAATTATTAGTAAAGGAGCCCTGCTAAGATTGGAATGGGCGACCTTCCCCATACAGATCTCATCCCATGTGGCTCCTTTCCCCCTACAGATCTCATCCCATGTGGCTCCTTTCCCCCTACAGATCTCATCCCAAGTGGCTCCTTTCCCCTTACAGATCTAATCCCATGTGGCTCCTTTCCCCCTACAGATCTCATCCCATGTGGCTCCTTTCCCCCTACAGATCTCATCCCATGTGGCTCCTTTCCCCCTACAGATCTCATCCCTTTTGGCCTCTTTCCCCCTGCAGATCCCATTCCTTTTGACCTCTTTCCCCTGCAGATCCCAACCCATTATGGCCTCTTTCCCCTGCAGATCTCATCCCATGTGCTACTTTTCCCCTGCAGATCCTGTCCCATATGGCTCCTTTTCCCGTATAGCTCCCATCTAATGTGGCCCCTCTCCCCATATAGCTCCCATCATACGTGGCCCCTCTCTCCATATAGCTCCCACCTTATGTGGCCTCTCCCTATATAGCTCCCATCTTATGTGGCCTCTCCCCATATAGTCACATATAGCTGCCATCTTATTCGGGTCCTCTCCCTGCATCTTCAACTCACTGAGCGCTTACCTGCTGCAAGCACTGGCAGCTTCTCCTCTGTCCTCCTCCACGGCTCGTCTCTGCATGCTGACAGACGGCAGTAGGAGGAGCTACCTCCCCACGCTGCCGTGACCTCTGTAGCGTCAGCGCGTCGGGTGAGGGAGCAGACAGGCTCCACTGTACCCGACAGTGCGGCGCGGGGTATGGGGATTCATTTGTGTCAGTGTTTTAAAGAGACACTAACACAATTGAATACAGGGAACCGGGTCGCCGCAGCTGTTTCTTGCCGGTTCTGGGAACCGGCTGCTTTTTTTAACAACCGGTTCTCCAGAACCAGACAGAACCAGCTGAATCCCACCCCTGGGCGGGACCCTACTTTTACACTACTTAGTTTAGGTGATTCCCTTTACAGAATAGTTTCTAAGTCTATGAGTGTGACTATGTATATAGCTATGTACATGTCTTTAGACAATATACAGCTCATGCAAAAAATTAAGAGACCACTGAAAAATTTTATAGTTTTTCTGATTTTTTTTTTTTATTTTTCTCTGAGTGAACTGTAACTTGTTCTTTTATTCTATAAACTACTGACAACATGTCTCCAAATTTCCAAGCAATACATTTTGTATTTTCTGAAAATGAGAGCTGATCATAAATAACAAAAAAATGCATTGATTTCAGACCTCAAATAATGCAAAAGAAAACAAGTTCATAATCATTTAGATAATAATGTTTTCAAGAGTTCAGAAATCAATATTTTGTGGCATAACCATGATTTTTAATCACAGCTTTCATGCGTCTTGGCATACTTTCCACCAGTCTTTCACTCTGCTTTTGGGTGACCTTATGCCACTCCTGGTGCAAAAATGTAAGCAGTTCTTTGTTTGATGGCTTGTGACTATCCATCTTCCTCTTGATTACATTGTAGACGTTTTCAATGGGGTTCAGGTCTGAAGATTGAGCTGCCCATAACAGGGTTTTGATGTGGTGGTCCTTCATCCACACATTGATTGACGTAGCTGTGTGCCATGGCGAATTGTCCTGCTGGAAAAAACAGTCCTCAGTGTTGAGGAACATTGCCTGAGCAGAAGGATGCAACTGTGTTTTTCCAGGATAACCTTGAATGCGTCTTGATTCATACGTCCTTCGCTAAGTTTAATCTGTCCAATTGGACCATAGAGAACAGGAGTTAGGTAATCTTCTCTGATGAGCCTAATTTTCAGCTTTGCTCAACACCTGGTCGTCTAATGGTTAGATGGAGACCTGGAGAGGCGTGCAATCCACAGTGTCTTGTACCTACTGTGAAATTTGGTGACACTCACACCACCATGCTTGACTGTAGGCAAGACACACTTGTCTTTGTACTCCTCCTCTGGTTGCTGCCACACATTTGACACAATCTGAACAAAAGTTTTATTCGGTTGCTTCATTGGGAAACACAAAACCATGGGATAGCCTGCTGCCACCTGGAGGCGGACACAGATATTACAGATGACCAATAGTTAGCTCCTCTCCAGCAGGCTATACCTCACCTATTGGAACAGGCCTCCCCAGTTTTTTCTGTGTCAGTTGGAGGTAGGGTCTGTTCAAGCTCCATCTGACATTTCTTAAATTTTTTTTTCTATGGTTTTCAGATTCTTCAGGATAACTGGGTGCAAATGACCACAATTTCATCAGCATGGTGGCAGAGAGTAAAGGCTTTAAAGGTTCAGTCCATATCCTCTTTCGCCCTTGGATCAGGTACCTTACTAATAAAATACAGGGAGATGGTCTGCACGCAAACAGACTTGCTGTATGCTCACAGAGCATTTCCGTGCATGGAGCAGAAGACGGCATGGTTTTCAGGGCTGGTGAGTGTGACTTCTTTCTGACTCTCTCTCTCCCCCCTATCTTTCCCTCACTGAGGTGTTCATGGAGAGGGGACACGGAGGTTTGGATACTTGTGCAGGCTGAGGTGGCATGCTGGGAATTGCAGATGTGGGGATCATGTGACTTCAGACACTTGGGCCTCTGCATTCCCAGTACTGCATTCCCCTGGCTGGTAGCTAAGATCATGTCCCTGTCCAGGGCGTGGTTTAAACTTGTCATTCACCCGGTAGTGGCTGGCTAATCAGCGCTGCTGCGGCCGGCGCTCTGTTCTCATGGCCACACCGCATTCTTTACTGGCAGTGACAGTTTTTTCAGCATGCACTTCACCGGATCGTTGCCTCTCTGTGGCTGCTACATGTCTCTCTTGTGGGCTCTTGTTGGGGTAGTATTGCTTGTGCTTTGGAGGCTGATACTATTATTCCTCAGCAGTGCTCCTGCATGGCTCTGGTGCGCTCATTTCTTTTTGCACTATGTCTAAGTTCAGAATGATCTTGCTCATCCTGCAAAGCAGTCTGCACTAGTCACCCATTGTGCTTGTGCGGGCTGTAGTAATAAGTTTTCTTCTGGACAATCTGCACTCTAATGTTCGGCCTGTACTCCTCCCCTCTGGCAGATGCCTGCTTTGGGGACCTCTCAGTGGTATCAGATGAAAATGTGCCCCACATTTACTCAACTAACTAGGGTTTCCAGGACCCTGGTTACAGCTGTAGATCGACTGCCTGTGACTTCTGCAGCCCAGGGAGCTCTGGCCGACTCTCATAGCAAGTCAGACTCTCCTGTGACTGCTTGTCAGTATCGTAGAACTCTGATGTATGCTAAACGCTCCCGAGTATCCTCTCCCTCCTTGCATCATAAGACTTCTCCATCCCCACAGACACTATTGTCTTTGCAGCACTCTAGCTCTAGTGCGGATTCAGTGTTAGGCTATGTGCGTACTAGAAAAGTGATTTTTCTCAAGAAAATTTCTTGAGAAACTTCTGGGAGTTGAAGCTCACCGCACCTGCGGTAAAAAAAACGCACCAAAACCACGGGAAAACCACATGCGTTTTTGCCGCTTTTTTCCGCAGGTTGGTCCCTGCGTTTTTTTTTATGCTGAACTGCAATAAATAATATAGATAATAGATAGATAATCGATAGATAGACAGATAATGGATAGAGGGAAAGATCGATAGATGAATAGATAGATAGATAGATGAGAAAAACCTACATAATGTCCCACCCCCCTGCATATTCTTAGCTGGCACCCTTTAGTTGACTGACTAGTGCCTAGCATTGTATTTAGCCAAAAAATAAATAAATAATTAAAAAAAAAAAATGACGTGAGGTCCCCCCATCTTTTGTAGCCAGCTAGGGTAAAGCAGACGGCTGCAGTCTGCAGACCACAGCTAGCAGCTTCACCTTGGCTGGTAATCCAAAACAGAGGGCACCCCACGCTGTTATTTTACATTAAATAAATAATTTAAAACAAAAAACGTGGGGTCCCCCCCATATTGGATCACCAGCCAAGGTAAAGTGGACAGCTGTTGTCTGATATTCTCAGACTAGGGAGGTCCACTGTTATTGGACACTCCTCAGCCTAAAAATAGCAGGCCGCAGCCACCCCAGAAGTGGCGCATCCATTGGACGTGCCAATCCTGGCGCTTCGCCCCAACTCATCCCATTGCCCTGGTGCGGTGGCAAATGGGGTAATATATGGGGTTGATGCCAGATGTGTAATGTCACCTGGCATCCAGCCCTGGGGTTAGTGATGCCACGCGTCTATCAGATACCTGACATCACCAACCCAGTCAGTAAGAAATAAAAAATAGACAACAAAAACAGTTTTATTTGAAAAAACACTCCCCAAAACTTCCCTCTTTCACCAATTTATTGAAAAGAACAATCAATTCCACGTCCGGCGTAATCCAATGAGTGGGGGGTTCCCACGGCGATCCATACCATAGTCACTGTCCCAGTAAGTGAAGAACAGAAGGTTCCCCATTAGGCTGCTTTGACACCTCCGGTTTCTGCAATGCGGCACAATCCGGCACTTTGCAGGAAAATCGCAACCGGGTTTTTTTGCTGCCGGTTGCGTTTTTTCTGCATAGACTTTAATTTGTGCCGCATTGTGCCGCATGGGCTCTCGTTCGGTCCGGTTTTTGCCGCATGCGGCAGATTTAGCCGATGCAGCGGCCGGATGGAACGTTGCCTGGCACGTTTTTTTCGTGCGGCAAAAAACCCCGCATCGCGCTGCATTCGGCTGATGCGGCGCATTTTTCAATGCATGCCTATAGCGGCCGGATGCGGCAAAAACCGCATCCGGCCGCCGCATGCGTTTTTTGCCACTGCGCATGCTTAGTAGCATGCCGCAAGCGTCAAAAAACGGACGGGCCGCATGGGAAAAGCGTATGCAAAGGATGCGGTGTTTTCACCGCATCCGTTGCATAGCTTGCACAGCCGGATTGAGCCGCACAGCTCAAGCCGGATGTGTGAAAGCAGCCTTAGCTGGGAGAGTAATGCAGTGACCTGAGCTAACATCAATAGGTCAGCCCAGGTCACTGCAGGGGATGCCGAGCGCTGCCATCAGGAGGTTAGCAGAGATCATTATCTGATGTGATCATCTCCTGCAGTCCTGCCATCAGCGCTGTCACTGCCTTCTATGCCCGCCGCGTTGTCAGCAGTATCACGAGAGTCCGTGACGTCACCGCTAGTGCTACTCTCGGGCCGCTCGCGAGACGGGCATAGACAGCAGTGACCGCGGTGACATCAGGAGGCAGTAGATCGTCACAGCAGGTAACGATCTCATCTCACCTCCTGACAGCAGCGCTAGGCATCCCCGCGGCTGCACGCACTGCTGTGTGTAAGTGTCTGCCTGCACTGCAGGGTGACAAGCTGCTGATATTGCGGGCAGACACTGACACTGCAGGGCAGGCAGCTGCGGGCCGGAGTGGGACACAGACTGCAAGGGCACCCGCCGGAGGTCACACGGAAGTGCTTCTGTGCGGCGTCCAGAAAGTGTGACGTGTGTGTTTACTCTGCTCCACTTCCTCTTCCTGGCATAATGACATCACTCCCTGCAAAACCACAGGCAGCGATGAACATTACCGCAGGTAAATCGCGGCATTACCGGGGGTATACCACACATCATTTGCTACCTGCGGTATACCTCCGGTATTTCGCGATTACATTACAGTGAATGGAGTGAAATACCGGGGGTATACCGCAGGTACCTGCGGAAAAGAAGTCACATGCACATTTTCTCAAGAAATTTTCTCAAGAAAATCTTCACAGAGAATTTTCTTGAGAAAAAAACGCAGCGTGCGCACAGCTATTTTTTTTTTCCCATAGGTTTTGCTGGGAAATGTCTGCAGAAAGATTTAAAACATTTCTCAAGAAATTTCCGCAGCAAAACCGCGGGTAAATCGGCCTAGTGCGCACATAGCCTTAGACCTTTAGGCTATGTGCGCACTGGAAAATGGAATTTTCTCAAGAAAATTCCGCAGGCACTGAAAGATTACCGCTCCCGCGGTAAAAAAACGCGGCAAACCGCACCCGAAAACCGCATTCGGTTTGCCGCGGTTTTACTGCGGTATTGTTCGCTGCATTGCCGCGGTTTTGCCGCGTGCGGTTTGGTACAAGTGTTTTATTGCATTCAATGCAATAAAGCACATTGAAAAAAAAATAAATAAATTTTCCTTCTGAGATAGATAGTAGATAGATAAATAAACAGACAGATAGAAGAATAGATAGAGGGATAGATAGATACAGTGCCTACAAGTAAGTCTTCAACCCCCTGCAGATTTAGCAGGTTTGATAAGATGCAAATAAGGGCCCACTCACACTTGCGCTATTTTGACGCAAACGGAATCCGTCAGTAATGTAGTACAGTTAATTTATTTACAGTGGACGCGCGTTACTATGGCACGTGTGTGTCATGCAGTACCGCTTGTGTCCACACGATGTCGCGCTTCCACTGTAAATAAATGAACTGTACTACATTACTGACGGATTCCGTTTGCGTCGAAATAGCTCAAGTGTCAGTGGGGCCTTCGTTAGAGCCTGCAAACTTCAAACAAGAGCAGGATTTATTAACAGATGCATAAATCTTACAAACCAACAAGTTATGTTGCTCAGTTTAATTTTAATACATTTTCAACATAAAAGTGTGGGTCAATTATTATTCAACCCCTAGGTTTAATATTTTGTGGAATAACCCTTGTTTGCAATTACAGCTAATAATCGTCTTTTATAAGACCTGATCAGGCCGGCACAGGTCTCTGGAGTTATCTTGGCCCACTCCTCCATGCAGATCTTCTCCAAGTTATCTAGGTTCTTTGGGTGTCTCATGTGGACTTTAATCTTGAGCTCCTTCCACAAGTTTTCAATTGGGTTAAGGTCAGGAGACTGACTAGGCCACTGCAACACCTTGATTTTTTCCCTCTTGAACCAGGCCTTGGTTTTCTTGGCTGTGTGCTTTGGGTCGTTGTCTTGTTGGAAGATGAAATGACGATCCATCTTAAGATCCTTGATGGAGGAGCAGAGGTTCTTGGCCAAAATCTCCAGGTAGGCCGTGCTATCCATCTTCCCATGGATGCGGACCAGATGGCCAGGCCCCTTGGCTGAGAAACAGCCCCACAGCATGATGCTGCCACCACCATGCTTGACTGTAGGGATGGTATTCTTGGGGTCGTTTGCAGTGCCATCCAGTCTCCAAATGTCACGTGTGTGGTTGGCACCAAAGATCTCGATCTTGGTCTCATCAGACCAGAGAACCTTGAACCAGTCTGTCTCAGAGTCCTCCAAGTGATCATGAGCAAACTGTAGACGAGCCTTGACATGACGCTTTGAAAGTAAAGCTACCTTACGGGCTCGTCTGGAACGGAGACCATTGCGGTGGAGTACGTTACTTATGGTATTGACTGAAACCAATGTCCCCACTGCCATGAGATCTTCCCGGAGCTCCTTCCTTGTTGTCCTTGGGTTAGCCTTGACTCTTCGGACAAGCCTGGCCTCGGCACGGGTGGAAACTTTCAAAGGCTGTCCAGGCCGTGGAAGGCTAACAGTAGTTCCATAAGCCTTCCACTTCCGGATGATGCTCCCAACAGTGGAGACAGGTAGGCCCAACTCCTTGGAAAGGGTTTTATACCCTTGCCAACCTTGTGACCCTCCACGATCTTGTCTCTGATGGCCTTGGAATGCTCCTTTGTCTTTCCCATGTTGACCAAGTATGAGTGCTGTTCACAAGTTTGGGGAGGGTCTTAATTAGTCAGAAAAGGCTGGAAAAAGAGATAATTAATCCAAACATGTGAAGCTCATTGTTCTTTGTGCCTGAAATACTTCTTAATACTTTAGGGGAACCAAACAGAATTCTGGTGGTTTGAGGGGTTGAATAATAAATGACCCTCTGAATAAACTTTACACAATTTAAAAAAAAAATAAATAAAAGAAATAACATTCTTTTTTGCTGCAGTGCATTTCACACTTCCAGGCTGATCTACAGTCCAAATGTCACAATGCCAAGTTAATTCCGAATGTGTAAACCTGCTAAATCTGCAGGGGGTTGAATACTACTTGTAGGCACTGTAGATAGAGGACAGATCGCTGCATTTCTCACGGTCGGCAGTGAGTTCCCATTACCGGCCGTGGGAAATGCCCTGTGGTTACCTCTGCTATCTCGCTGCGAGGCTGCATTCATTCAGCACTGTCTGTGCCAGTCGCGGCTGGATGTAAGCAGCACAGGACCTGTGGATTACGTCGGAGCTTTGTTTTGGGAGGGGTTAATAAACGGGTGAATGAGGCTTTTTTGTGTTTTATTTCAAATAAAGGATTTTTCGGTGTGTGTGTTTTTTCACTTTACTTACGGGTTGATCATGTCAGCTGTCTCAGACGCTGCCATGATTAAGCCTGGACTTAGTGGCGGCGATCCGCCGCCATTAACTTCTTATTACCCTATCTGCCACCGCATCACAGCAGCAGGAAGATCCGGGGACACTCAGGTACTGCCGCATAATGCATGCGATAGTCCCGGGGCAGCTGCGGCTGATATTCTCGGCTGCGGGAGGCGGGGGACATTAACCCTGCCCCTCGCCCTTCCCAGCCTGAGAATACCGGGCCGCCGCTTGTGTGCTTACCTCGGCTGGAAAATAAAAATACGGCGGAGCCCACATGTTTTGTTTTCTATATTTCCGTTTGCTTTCTATGTGTATTCTATATGTCTGTGTCTGTGTTCTAGGTCTGTGATGTCTGATCTGTGTGTTCTCTGCTCCGCTTCTTCTTCCTGTCATAATGACATCACTTTCCTGCAAACCGCAGGAAAGCGACGTACATTACCGCAGGTAAACCGCGAAATACCGGAGGGAATAACGGAGGAAAACGCAATGAACCGCACAGAATTTGCTGCCTGCGTTATTCCCTGCGGGATTTTACGATTACATGGCAGTCAATGGAGTGAAATCCTGCAGCGACGTGCGGAAAAGAATTGACATGCAATGGTTTTTGCTGCGGGAATCCCGCAGCAAAACATGCAGCTGTCAAAATCCGCCTAGTGCGCACAGCATTTTTTTTCCCCATAGGTTTTGCTGGTGATTCACTGCAGAGATGTTCTGAACATTTTCTGCAGCGATACAGCAAAACTGCAGGAAATCCGAGGCAAAAAACGGAAAATGCGCACAGGGCCTTAAGGCTATGTGCCCACGGGAGCTTGCTCCTGCGGATATATCCGCAGGTATGGCCGCAAGTTTACCGCAGCAGCTCCGCGGAATCTGCAGCTATACATAGCTGCGGAATTCCAGCGGAATTGTTGCGGTAAACCTGCGGACATTCATGCGATTTACCTGTGGAAGTCCCGGCCTCTATCTCCATAGTGGTGCGCCGGGATTTCTGCAGGTAATTCCATAGGAATAATTGACATGCAGTTATGTGCGGCTTCGAGATATCCGCAGCATATTCCGCAGCTGCACATACTGCAGCATGGACACAGACACTCCCCATGTCCCATAGGATAACATGGGGAGTGTCTGTACTTGCTAAAATCTGCGGATTTATCTGGAAAATCCAGATAAATCTGCAGGTTTTCCCGCGGCAAAATCCGCAGGAGCAAGCTCCCGTGGGCACATAGCCCAACACCTAAACAGAAGCATCTACTGAGAAGGGTTGAAGAAACTCAGCATGTAAGGTAACTGTAGTTGGCTAAAGAAGTAGAAAGCCTAACTGGGTGAGTGTTTCTCATGATACATACACTTAAGAGAATCAACATGCATGGGGTGTTGTCCACAAAGGAAACCTCTCTTAACGCCCATGCAAAAAAAAAAAAAAAAAACACTTACAATTTGCCAGGGCCCATGCTGAAAGTTATGAAGTCTACTGGGACACTATACTCTGTAGTGATGAGACCAAAGATGAATATTTTTCCAACTAATGGCCTCAAGACTGTGTGGCGTCGCAAAGATGAGTATAAAGAACAATGCACAGAGCCTTCAGTGAAACATGGCCCTGGCAGTGTCCTTATGTGGGGCTGCGTGAGTGCTGGTGTTGTAGAGCAACATTTCATTGATCGTATCATGAATTTACAGATCAACTGCTGTAGATTGAAAAGAGAAGATGCCCACATCACTCTGTGCCCTTGGTAGACGTGCACAGTTTCCATATGACAATGATCCAACACACATTAAGTGCACTGTTGCATTTCTGAAGAACAACAGGATGAAAGTAATTCAGTGGCCACTGGCAACCTGCTGATAAAGGGTCTGTTTATTTGATGCACATTTTCTTGGGTTATAAAAATGGACATATGACAAAGAAGACGGTGTCCTCAGAATGGAACAAACGGAAGGAACAGAAGTGTGAACATTGCCTTAGCATAGCTGTTATTTAACATTACATATTCCACTTCAAGCACAAGAGTATAATTTTCTGTATTTATATTCATATATTCACATTTTAAATATTGACAATCAATATTGCTAAATATTCATATAAACCATCTTGAATTGCACAAGGAATATTGAGATGAAATAATGAAAGCGATGCATGTGTCCTTTGTATGTAATGTGATTTTTTTTTTAAAGGTTACAAGAATCACATTTACATTCATTTACAGACATTCAAGCACAAACAAGATTAGTATAGTCATTTGTATAAGATTACAGGAACCATTAAACTACATAAATATCGTAACACAACTACACTAGAATGAATAGAACATTTTCTATAAATTTCTTCCTTGTTAGACAATCAAATAATTCAATTCTAAAGGAAATATGAGGATGACAGACAAATCAAGAAACATCAACAGATATGGTTTACATTCTTATTTGACAGTATACACTCAATATTTAAAATGCAACACCAAGGAGGAAAAGATGTGGTGTTATGGAAATCACCGGATGGACAGATGTGACGCCCTGGGCCGCCAGGTGGTCACAGAGAAACATACACCCCACATCAGGTACCATCCATCTACCACAAGATCCTAGCCACCCCCCTCAGGATAGGAAGGACACACCTGTGGGCGGGACCAGGCGGATTGGGAGCGCCCACCTAGGGGTCTCGAGGATCTGGGGGCGAGAATACAGTAGATCAAGTTCAGATTTTGAAGTAGAAGGAGAGAGTCAAGTTTGAGCCTAGTGAAGGGTAGCCAGGGTAGTGGCCCTGGTCTACTGGCTAGGTGGCAAGCAGTGGACCGTGACCAAAGGCGACGGGATTCCGGTCGCGGGAGATCCAAAGTGGACCGGGACAGGGTTGGAGCCCGCCGTACCGACAGCGGAGATCCAGTCCGGAAACCGTGCACAGGCAGGGTACCTGGACCCTAGTTAGAAGACGGTTGCAAGACCCTTCTCTAATTAACCAGGCCGGGAGCAAGGTTCCAGACGTTGTTCCAGTGTGTTAGCCTAGATAGAGCGAAACGGCAGCCCACCGCGGGGGATAGGGTATCCGCAAACACCCACTGAGATCCCAAGGGTCAGTTTTCGCGGGCACATATCCCAACCAAAAGCAGAACCGGGAGAGGACTTCCCCGTTCCACACGAGATTGTCCAAAATAGAAGAAAAGTACAAAGTGCCGGAGGAAGGGACATTGGTACACCAGCCGGGTGTGAGAACCGTATACACCCTGAAGCGGCAGCCGGCCACTGACACCTTGGCTTACCAGCAGACTTGTGTGCAATCATTTAATCGTGAGTACACCTACACCCTTCGGTCCAACCCGGTGCACCACCACCAGCAGCCATCAACTCCCGTGTTCTAGACACTGAGCCAGGGGGCATCCACCGCTACCCACGGAGGGGTTAACATCCAGCTGCCACTCCATCTCTCCCGGGTGCTCCCCAATAGCAGCGGTGGTACTCCACCTTACAACACACCGTGGGTGGCGTCACGAACTATTACATCCCCTTTTTTGAGTGTCCGCACAACTCCTCGAGCCACTGCGGATCCGGATCCGAGCAGCCCGGCTGCTGACATGGGGGCGGCACACAAACATGCTAATGATATGCAAATGAGATGTTTTGCAAGTTTTCTATTGAGTATGTGTCACACAGAAATACACACACTTATATGCCTTGGCATGTTATCAATGAGGTTATTAATCATCTGAGAAATGTTGTGCCACACTGAATGCCTAGATCCACTGTTGACAGCTCCCTTTGCAATTGCCAACTAATGATGTCCTAGATGTGTTTGATATGAAACAAATTTATAGATGCTGCAGGCCATGACAGCATATCATGGCAACGTAGGCTGTCCATCGTACCACAAGGTACCACAAGTAACATGGGACACTTTAGAGAAATTGCCTTACCACTGGTGCCCCCACTAAAGTAATGCAACACCAAGCGGTTAGTGTACCTGGAATGAACACTAGAGAGTCCATAATCCCAGGAGTAGGACCAGAGTGATGTTTCTTTATCAAAGCCTCTTCATGGCATTGCTCATTTAAGCTGGGGTCACACTAAACGACAGCGACAACGACGTCGCTGCTACGTCACCATTTTCTGTGATGTTGCAGCGACGTCCCGTCGCTGTGGCCGTGTGTGACATCCAGCAACGAGCTGGCCCCTGCTGTGAGGTCGTTGCTCGTTGCTGAATGTCCAGCTTCATTTTTTGGTCGTCGCTCTCCCGCTGTGACGCACAGATCGCTGTGTGTGACAGCGAGAGAGCGACGAAATGAAGCGAGCAGGGAGCAGGAGCCGGCATCTGGCAGCTGCAGTAAGCTGTAACCAAGGTAAACATCGGGTAACCAAGGTGGTTACCCGATATTTACCTTCGTTACCAGCCTCCGCCGCTCTCACGCTGCCAGTGCCGGCTCCTGCTCTCTGCACAAGTAGCTGCAGTACACAACGTGTAATTAACCCGATGTGTACTGTAGCTAGGAGAGCAGGGAGCCAGCGCTCAGTGTGCGCGGCTCCCTGCTCTCTGCACATGTTGCAGCACAGCGACGCGTGTCGTTATGATCGCTGCTTCGGCTGCTGTGTTTGACAGCTAAGCAGCGATCATAACAGCGACTTACAAGGTCGCTGCTACGTCACAGAAAATGGTGCCGTAACAGCGACGTCGTTGTCGCTGTCGTTTAGTGTGACCCCAGCTTTAGTCTCCAGACCAAATCTCCAACTATCACTGCACCAAAGATAAAAGCAGAATTATTCGCTGAAGGGTATAGGCCTTCATTCCAGCCTCCATTGCTCTATTGTTCTGCACTATGATAGCTTTTGAGAGTGGTGTGAGGTCAATGGAACACATGTGGCTGGACGTCTGGCTAGTTACCCAATGTCATGCAAATAACTTATGCTTTGTGTAGACACTGGGTTTGGTATTTGACATCCATACACAATGACGCAATACAGAATGTATCATCAGTGGTACGGCCATTTCTCTAAAGTGTCCCAGGAGCAGTTTTTCCAACACAACAAGATCAGGCCACATGTTGCTTATCCTACTGTGAGCAGCCTGTGAGACCCAAATAGGTAAGCATGGCCGGCAGCATATCTGGGACTTGTGTTTCATCACACATATGAGTCAACATTGGTCAACAGTTTCAAAGGGAGCTGCCAGTAGTGGATCTTTATGATTTGCATGCTCAAGTGCATTCAACATGCCAAAACATTCCTCAGACAACCATTAACTTCACTGACAGCAAGATGTATAAGTGCATCTATTTCTCCATACGACACTCCTAATCCATACTGAAAAACACGAAATGTTTTAAAAAATTTGTTTACATTTTATTGTATATATTGTAATGCTGGATGGAAAGAGTCCATATAAAGTAAACGAGATTGTTTGCAATTCTATGGCTGAATATAAAAGAATCAAGCAACAGAAAAAACAAACACTTGCCTGTCTGGGTGCTTACTAACCTATAGTACCCTGACTCACGCTACTAGGGCTACTTGTGGGGCTGGAATCTCCAGTCACAGGTCATGCTGTTTAGCTTCTAGGTCTATCCTTCTCAGGAACACACCAAGTTACTCCTGCAGCTGACAGCTCCCTTCTGATTTCTTTTAAAAGGGAACCTGTCACCACTTCTTTGCCCTATAAGCTGCGGCCACCACCATCGGGCTCTTATATATAGAATTCTAACATGGTGTATATAAGAGCCCAGGCCGGGGGTATAACATAAAAAACACTTTATAATACTTACCTAACGGTCGCGCTGTGGGCCTAATGGGCGTCTCCGTTGTCCGGTGCCGGCGCCTCCTCTTTCGGCCATCTTCATCCTCTTTCTGAAGCCTGGGTTTATGACGCGGCTACGTCATACACACTCGCCGGTCCTGCTCAGGACCTGAATGCCGGCAAGTGTGTATGATGTCAGACCTGTCATGCACCGCAGCTAGAGAAGAAGGAAAACAAAGATGGCCAAAAGAGGCGGCGCCGCCACTGGACAACGGAGACGCCCATAAGGCCCACAGCACGACCCTTCGGTAAGTAAAGTTTTTTTTTATTTTATACCCCCGGCCTGGGCTCTTATATACAGCATGTTAGAATGCTGTATATAAGAGCCCGGTGGTGGTGGCCGCTGCTTATAAGCCGAAAAAATGGTGACAAGTTCCCTTAAACTTTTATGCGCCTGTAATGCAGCAACCTCCCTCAGGTAAGATGACAGCCTCCAGTACCTCCGAACTGGAGAATGAGTGGAAGTGATCAGTCCCACTACCAAACCCTACTCACCACTCCAAGAAAAACCGGCCCAAAACTACCATTAAATAACTCAGCAACTAAGCTGCTGAAGAAAACCAGCACTATCTGGCTTTTAATATGTCGCCCAGCTTAACTTTCTGGGCGAGAGATACACTCCGTCCAGTATCACATCTTTTGTCCGCCTATAATATAGATGTCTCATACATATATATTTTCACCTATTAGATCTGTGATTAGTGTGAGGTGATTACTAAGGGTCATAGTACTAAGTACTGTTTTTTAAAATGGTGCCTAAAAAAAAATGACCATCTATTGGGCAAGTTAATCCACACGCTGAGAGGTACACATACTGTTTAAGTACATTGATTGTTTCAGAACCAGGAACTTATTGCTAGGACTACATCAGCTACTGCAGTGTGTGAGCAATAGTCCAACCACACCCCCCTCCTGTGATAAGCAGCTCACTGTCTATAGACACTGTACAAAGAAAGTCTGTTTTTGGTGTGGTTAGCTTTTTCAGCTTTGCCGCCTTGCTAAATATAAAATCTCTGTGTCACAACTACTGCACCAAGTAAATTAAGTGATACATTGTTGGAAACTGGGCGTCTTTTCCTACATTATGCTGCTCTAAGATGAGTAAGGATGAGTGCACACAATCAGGATTTACAGCGTGTTGGACGCAGCGTGTTTTCGTAGAAGCACAGTGGGTGGGATTTATAGAAATTCCAGGCTACTGTGCTTTTTCTCTGCAGCGTAAACTGACTTGTGGCATGGCTTTCCATGCAGTAGTATGTCAATTTATGCTGTGGAGACGCGAGTGTTCTCCACGGGGAGAATACTGCGAAAGTTCATAGCGGCCCGAACCCTTATCGTGGGCATGGGCAGCTGCGATCTCCGCAAAAGACATGCTGCATCCAGGACACAGCACGTCTAGATCGTGGACAAGTACCCTTACCAAAAACCTGCTGACAGATTCCCTTTAATGAGCCTTGCCATATCACTTTGGATAAACCAGAATCTCAATTTGCTGACATGTTTTGGGGTGTGGCCCTTCGTTAGTGCAAAACATGAGATCTGGTTTGGCTTCAGAGATGACACATTACCTGTTCCTTTATGTACATAGGGTTTTCAAGCTTTGGTGAGCAATAAGTAAGTAGCCACATTCCTATAGAAAGAATATTGATAGACTGTTGCAATAGGAATGATTGTAATGTGATTATATGAATCTACATTGAGTATTAATATGGATTTAGCATTGAAAAGCTGCCAATTATTTAGAAGTAAATAGATGTAGTAATTTTGTCTATGTGAACTGCATGGCTTAGTCACAACCAGAATACAGTACAATTTATACACAGCAGATATGAGAATCTGCATTATGGAAAGCATTGCATGACAGAAATCCTATCTGAAGAGTAACTTCTCAGATTCTGCCTAATTCGCCTTCTTACAGATCAAAGCCTAACTGCCACCATATTCTTGTACATATTTTATACGCAAAAGTGTACTTATCGTAGGTAAAAAGGAGTTGAAATAGTGCTTATATTGGCCATACGTCTGTGCGGCACTATATGGAATACAGAGAACATTAAAAAAATCTCTTAATTTTATGCAAAATGGGCAACATGTACATGGGACAGTTTCTATAAGCAGTAGCGGAAATTAGTAATTAGCTCTAGCACGAAAGCTACAGGCAACATAAGCCATGCATATGATATCTAAAAAATATACTTTTCCCCCATCAGACTTCATTAATCCTAACGTAAATTCATTGGAGTCCTAATCAAACAATGGTGGAATTGCAATTAAAGTTTCATCCCAGCAACTAAAATCACTACACAACATGGAATACTGATCAGTCATAACGATAAAACTACCTACAAGGCAATGTAACAACATAGATTTAATGAGAATGACACCTGCCAACGAGAGCAATATACAAGGCAGCAGGTGGATATTGGGGATTTGGAAGCCAGAAAAATGGGCAAGAGTAAGAATCTCAGTGACTACGACAAGGAAATATGCAAATTGTCTCTTCAGTGGGGAAGTGGACTAACTCTAGTGCCGCCTATTGGAAGTAGCAATCCTAAAAGTCAAAAGTAACCATTTAACTAGCCTTTTCATATGACCTAAGATTTATGCCAGATCAGAACCTTAACTTGCAAACAGTGTTTCAGGGTGAGTGCCTCTCATCAGTACAAAGTATGAGATCTGATTTGGCTGTGTGAGAGGCTAAGATGGGGTCTAAAGGGAAAAGTTGTCTCCTTGTAGAGACTGAAACACTAATTCAACATGCCAGTAGTGAGGAGCAATGAAAAGGCTTGTTAAAGGGTCACTTTTGACTTTTAGGATTGCTACTTCCAAGAGGCAACACTTGAGTTCGTGTACTTCCTCCCTGAAGAGAGAATTTGCATATTTCCCAGAGGAGTATTGCAGCTATAAGTCTCCTCACTGGCAGCCATATTGGTTTCTCAGTTTCGGAAAAAAGAATAGCTTTTCCCTTGGACTCCATCTTAGCTTCTCCTACAGCCAGATCAGATCTCATATTTTGCACTGATGAGGGTCAATCACTCCAAAACACCATGTCTGCAAATTGAGGTTCTGATCTGGCATAAAACCTAAGTCATATGACAAGGCTCGTAAAAGGTAACCAATCACCAGGATTCCCCCATATAACCTAAAGCCAGTGCTATACTGACACTATCAGGCTGATTCTCTTAAACAGTTAGTGGTCAGCTCGGATGTTTAGATTTTGAAATGCAAGAAAGTAAAGTTTATAAAATCATCAGCTTCTTGAGTGACAGCAGCTGAGGATCAGATAATAGCTGGGGGGGGGGTATTCACAGTTATCCTCTCCCCCTGTTAGTATAATACTTATGCTAATTCTATCAATTTAATTTTTGACTTTCAGGAACTGTGCTGAGGTCATACCCATGTGACCAGATGGGGCGGGGCCTCAACCAACAGAAAAAATGTTGCTTCCTGGTATCAACTTTGTTGGATGATGCCCCGCTCCTTCTGGTCACATGGTCAAGTATGACCTCAGCACAGGTCCTGATTGTGAAAAAGTTAATAGATTGTATAATACTTAAGCTAATTCTAACAGGGGGAGGGAATAACTATGAATACACCCCCTCCCCCTGCTATTATCTGATCCTCAGCTGTTGTCATTCAAGAAGCTGATGATTTTATAAACTTTGCATTCTTGGATTTCAAAACCTAAACATCTGAGCTGACCACTACAGGTATGTATAGAATCAGCCTGATAGTGCCAGTATAGCACTGGCTTTAGCCTATACAAAAATCCTAGTGATTGGTTCCCTTTAAAAGGGTCACTTTTAATTTTTAGGATTGCTACTTCCAATAGGTGGCACTAGAGAGTCTACTTCCTCCCTGAAGAGATAATTTGCATATTTCCCAGAGGAGCATTGCAGCTATAAGTCTCTTACAACACAGGACAAATTCCAATGGTTCAGGCATATCCAAAATGACAGGTCCTTGTAGTGCGTTCAAGATACGCAGTGGTTGGCAGCTTCCAAAATTAGTCCGTAGATGTGCGGCTCGTATATAGGACAACCAGTAAACATGGTTGAGATAATGGAACCAGTTTATCCTGTATAAAGGGTGTGCCGACTAGGTTGCTAAAGACAGAACAGACAGGATCAGAACCTAAAAGCTGTTATATAAGTAACTGAAATGCTACAAATCAGGTACTAATTTTAGGTAGCCAATTATTGGAAATTTAGTTCACCTCTGAAAAATTTGAAGTTGGCTAAATATAGGGCAAATCTGGCTGAGAAAAGGGGAGTGAGCACTCCAAACGGGTACCTCGATCAGTCACTAAATCCTCAGTTTAATTTACAAGGAAAAATATAGTCATTAATTAAGGGGTGAGAAACTGAAAAGCTTTTTATTTTATTATATGAATACGATCACTCACTGACTAATCTGGGACTGACAGTATAGGAATCAGGTGATACCCATCTCTCTGCAACGAAAACAGTCTTTATCCATTTTATTTACCCATATGAAAGTTTTTGATGTGGTTCAACAAACTTCCAGAGACTTGATATAAACCCTCAGCATGCTATTAAAGGGAACCTGTCAGGTCAGAAAAGCGGTCTGACCTACAAGCAGGAGCCTGTGTGAGCTATTAACCCCTTCCTACCCATCCCTGTGTTATATTGTGTAATATGAAAGTAATAAAATACGTTTTATTACTTTCATATGTCCTATGTAAATGGCATAGGTCTCTAGCCCCATCGGTGTCTCATCGCCCTGTGGGCGTCTAAATGCTTTCCATAGGATCACGCCTTTGTGGGCGTGATACTGTGGATTTACATGAGCGACGTCCCTTCTGCAGCTTCAGAATCTCGCGTGCGCGCGCTTACCATTCTCGTCGCCTTCTCATCCTGGCGCTTGCTTCCCGGCTTCTGAGATGCACTGCACATGACCGGAACCGCAGGTGTCTTCTGAGCATGCGCGAGATTCTGAAAAAGCAGACGTGACGTTGCTGATATAAATCCATGGCATCACGCCCACAGGGGCGTGATACCATGAAAAGCATGTAGACGCCACAGGGCGATAAGACACCCATGGGGCTAGAGGCACTATTATTTACATAGGACATATGAAAGTAATAAAACGTTATTTTATTACTTTCATATTACACAATATAAAAACACAGGGATGGGTAGGAAGGGGTTAGCAGCTCACACAGGCTCCTGCTTGTAGGTCAGAACGCTTTTTTGACAGAACAGGTTCCCTTTAAAGTAATTGATTCTCATCAGTCCAGATTTTGTCCGCTACCAAATATTAAAAAGGCCCATGTGTGTGTGTTGACTTTTGCCCATTAAAGAGAGTCTGTCACCAGGTTTTTGCCACCTAATCTGAGAGCAGCATAGTAGAGATAAAAGACCCTGTTTCCAGTGATATGTCACTTACTGGGCTGCTTACTGTAGTTTTGATAAAAAAATCACTGATTAAAGGGAACCTGTCAGCAGATTTTTTGCTACCTCATCTGAGAGCAGCATGATGTAGGCAAAAAGACCCAGAGTTCAACGACGTGTCACTTAGATTACTGTGTGCAGCTGTTCTGACAGTGAAAGATTTTAGATTTTGTATGTAGCAGTGCTGGGAGAGCGGTCCCCACCCACTCCAGGCTTTCAGTGTACATTTCCATAGACAAAAACTGATAAATCAGAGAGTGGGACAGAGTCAAACTATAGCTCATGTGCCTCCGAGACCCACTAATGATAAACAGAACAGGCTTAAACTAACATTGAAGGCAAATGAAACAAAGACTGAGATAACAGATACACAGCTGAATTCTCTGTTTTAACTCTTGCAACATGCGGTTTTCAGATTACATTGCAGAAACCTGCTGACAAAGAGTCCCTTAAATCAGAAGTTTATCATGAGATTATCATGAGGCTATATATGTGCACGCTGCAGTTTTTGTTGCTTTTTTTTGTCGCTTTTTTGGTACAGTTTTGTTGTCAGAAAGTTCTGACTTCCCAGCAAAGTCTATGAGAAAGCAGATTTGCTGTGCACTGTTGCATTTTTTTGTCTGCAGTTTGTCACAAACTTCAACAAAAAAATGCAGCATGTTCATTGTTTTTGCTGTCGCAGTTTTGTCACAAAACATATGAAGTCATAATTGACAAAACTTAGACAAAAAAAGCACCAAAAAAGCACCATTATTGCAAGCGTTTTTTTATTTACATTTCCAGGCTCTCAGTGACAAGGTGCAGTTTTAGTTGCAGATTTGGTTGCAGTTTGGTGCAGTTAAAACTGCAGTGTGCGCATATAGCCTTAGAGGTCTACTTGGCTTAAGGCCAACTGCTATGGGGATGTACAACAATAACATTAGTGTTAAATCATCAAGGTGAATGTCTACTTTATTTCTTCTTTCAGTTCACCCGCTGTGCATGTCCTAATCTAATGTATAATGTTCTTCTGTCAACTCTACTGTCTTGTCAATTAAGTATCTCATGTTATGATTTAAGTTGTGCTGCTGTGATACCAGAAATTCCCACGGGATCAATAAAGTGTATCGTATCGTACTACCAGGTAGTCCAGCATATTCATGAGCTCTGTCTAACCCCCACCCCCTCCACTGATTGTCAGCTCTCTGTGTACGCTGTATATGGACAGAAAGCTAGCTATCAGTGTGTAATACTACTGTATGTTTTGAGGATTTCGATAGCGTAGGGCAATGACAGCCAGAGACGAGTTTGTGGTACAAGATGTTTATGATATGTAACCACGGTAGATACACAACGGAAATACACAGTATAACAAACACATGAAAATACCTTTCCGAAACAGAGCGAAGGGGATTCCCGGGGCCACGCACCGGACTCCCCCAGGGAGACCACCAGAGCGAACCCCTATACAGGGACTGTCCGGCAATCAACCCCGGAAGGCCTAAATGCGCCGCAGCCGGGACACAAGGGGCAAGCGGTAAAGTCCAGAAGTGTCCGTACGGGATGAAAGTCCAGAATGGTTATGAACCGGAAGAAACCGGGCAGACGTGCTGACCAAAGACGGCAGACGGAGTCCGGGCACAGTATGAAGAAACCGGGTGTGGTCCAGAGTCGGTCGGTAGATTTTCAGGAGGATCCAAAGGTAATCAAGTAGCAGCAGCAGCAAGGCAGGAGCACACAGCAAGCAGTATACTCAGGCACTGGACTAGGCTTAGAGGCGGCCTTTTAAGCAGCTGGACAGGAAGTAGGGCAACAGAACATAAAACTCCATGTTAACCGAGGGCAAGCTCTTTCAAAAGAGGACTGGAAAACCCGGAAACCTGACATTACTCCCCCCTCCAGAAACGGCCTCAGGACGGGTCAGGGCCCGGCTTGTCCGGGTACCGTCGATTAAACTGAGCGATCTTCCGGGGTGCTCGAATGTTACCCACCGGTTCCCAGGAATCGTCCTCGGGGGCGTACCCCTGCCAACGTACCAGATACTGAAGCCGACGACGATGGAGCCGGGAGTCAATAATGTCTTCAACCACGAACTGCTCCTCGCCGTCGACCATCACAGGCGGAGGAGGAGGCACGACACGACCATGAAACGTATTGGGAGAGACGGATTTGAGGAGAGAAACATGAAAGACCGGGTGTACCTTTAGATGGTGCGGTAACCGCAGCCGACAGGCCACAGGGCTCACGATCCCGGTGATCTTGAACGGACCGATGAATTTTTGTCCCAGCTTCTGCGAAGGGACACCCAATCTCAGGTTCTTGGTGGACAACCATACAGAGTCCCCTACCTTATACATGGGTGCCGGTTTCCGGTGAGCGTCTGCCGACCTCTTGTAACGCTCCTGAGCTGTAGCCACAGTGTCCTTCAGAACCTCCAGATTTTGTCGTAGCTCTGTCAATCTGTCCTCCACCGCAGGCACTGAGACCGCAACCGGTGACTTAGGCAAAATAGTCGGATGGTAACCCAAGTTAGCAAAGAAGGGCGTTACCTTAGTGGAGCTGCTCTGAGTGTTGTTATACGAGAACTCCGCCAACGGAAGCATCTTCAACCAATCGTCCTGCAGATGGCTGACATAACAGCGAAGGTATTGTTCCAGGGTTTGATTGGTCCGTTCGGTTTGCCCATTTGTCTGAGGATGGTATGCAGAAGACAAACAGACATCAATCTGAAGTGCCGTACAAAACCCCTTCCAGAACCTAGACGTGAACTGCACGCCCCGGTCAGAGATGATCTCGTCTGGTACCCCATGCAATCGGAATACGTTCTGGATAACCAGATCCACTGTCTCTGCGGCTGAGGGAAGACCGGCACACGGAATAAAGTGAGCAGCTTTAGTCAACCGATCCACCACCACTAAAATGGTATTGTGACCGCCTGAGACGGGCAACTCCACAATAAAATCCATTGAGATAGACCCCCAAGGGCGAGATGGCACGGGTAACGGTTGGAGGAGTCCTGTAGGAGCCACACGAGGGACCTTGCACCGGGCACAAACCACACATGAGTGGACATAGTCCTTTACATCCTTTAAACAGGTAGGCCACCAGAAAAAACGGTTCAGAAATTCCTGCGTCTTCTGTACCCCCCTATGACCAGCCAACACGGAGTCATGGACCAATTTGAGAACCCGAAGTCTTACGGCCTCCGGGACATAAATGCGTCGCTCTCTCAACCACACACCATTCCGAAGAACAAGAGTTACATCATTCGGGGGGGCAGCAAGAAATACGTCACCATCATAGGCCAGCTTGATGTCCTTCCACAAGTCCTGGTCCTGGATTACTCCAACGAAATTGGCATCCGATAACACGGTCTGAGACGGGGTTCCAGGCACGGAGTCCACGGCGTGGATTCGGAACAAGGCATCGGCTTTCCCATTACATGAACCTGGACGGTATGTAACGACAAAATTGAACTTGTTAAGGAATAGGCTCCAACGGGCTTGCCGTGGAGATAGGCACCTGGCAGACTTAAGAAATTCCAGATTACGATGATCTGTGAGTACTATCACTTGCTGCGCGGCTCCCTGTAAGTGGTGTCTCCATTCCTTGAAAGCGGAAATAATCGCTAACAATTCCTTGTCCGCAATGTCATAGTTCCTTTCTGCAGGGGACAACCGGCGGGAAAAGAAAGCACACGGATGTAAGAGATTCTTGTCCCCAGTCCTTTGAGAAAGGATGGCCCCTAATGCGTAGTCGGAAGCGTCGACTTCCACGATAAAGGGAAGTGCGGGATTCGGATGTACCAATATAGGCGCTGAGGTAAAACAAACCTTGAGACGATGGAAAGCTTCCTGGGCCTGGGCGGACCACACAAACTTCTGTCCTTTCTTGGTTAACAGAGTGATGGGACGAACGATCTCTGAAAAATTACGGATAAAACGTCGGTAAAAGTTGGCAAAACCGACAAAGCGTTGTACCTCTTTGATGTTCCCCGGTTCCGGCCAGTCTAGAATTGCTTGTATCTTGCCAGACTCCATGTTCAGTCCCTGAGGAGAGATGACATAACCTAAGAATTGTATTTGTGAGCAATGGAATTCGCATTTCTCCAGTTTGATGTACAGGTGGTTTTCCCTCAGCCGGGTAAGTACGGTCTTGACGTGTTCCTGGTGTTCCTGCAGGGAATCAGAAAAGATTAGGATATCGTCCAGATAAATCACCATGAATTGGTCCATGATATCCCTAAAAATATCGTTAACTAGATGTTGGAAAGTCGCGGGAGCGTTACAAAGTCCAAAAGGCATCACTAGGTACTCAAAATGTCCATACCGACATCGGAACGCTGTCTTCCACTCGTCTCCGGGACGTATACGGAGTAGATTGTATGCCCCACGGAGATCCAATTTGGTGAATATTTTTGCCTGTTGGACCCTCTCCAATAGCTCAGGAATCAACGGTAACGGATACCGGTTCCGGATAGTTATTTTATTCAGTTCCCGGTAGTCAATACAGGGTCTCAGAGTCCCCTCTTTCTTTTTCACGAAAAAGATGGGTGCCCCTGCTGGTGAGGTAGACGGACGAATAAATCCCTTAGCTAGACTTTCATCAATGTATTCTTTTAGTGCTTCTAGCTCAGGTGCCGCCAACGGGTAGACATGACCAAACGGGATCTCCGCCCCTGGGAGTAAGTCTATGGGGCAATCATACGGTCTATGCGGGGGAAGCCGATCGGCTTTTCTTTTGTCGCATATATCCACAAAGTCATTATACACCGGGGGTAGAACAGGTACCTGTACAGTGCCCTCCGCATTCGGTGTTACTGGAACCGGAACAGTTGGACTAATGGTCGGAATACTCTGCGGTGGGAAGGATATTTCCTTAGTTTCCCAATCGATGACCGGATTTGTAGACCGTAGCCACGGAATACCTAGAATAATCGGAAAATGAGGAGAAGAAATTAACATGAAAACAAGGGTCTCCTGCTGACCTGGCTTCATGACGCATTCTAGCGGTACGGTTTCCCGATCAACTGGTCCAGAGATTAACGGAGATCCGTCAACCGTCTCCATGGTAACCGGTGAGGATCTTTGCTGAGTCCGGATACCGTGTTTCCGGGCAAAAGAGGAGTCCATGAAATTTCCCCCTGCCCCAGAATCTATCATTGCAGAGGTAGGTATTAGCTGTCCCTCCCACCGGATCTGAATGGGGAGCGAGCAATGGGTATATTTCCCTTCCGAGTCCTTCGGTGAGGTTGACATTACAGTCAAGGGAAATACCGCATCCAAATGTCCGCTTGCCTCAGAGATATCGGACTCTGCGTCCGTGTTGTCACACTCTGCCATGGCTGCCAATACCTTATTTGGGCGATTCGGACGTTTCGGGCAGTCGATCAAGAAATGGTCCGATTGACCGCAATAGAAACACAAACGCTCACGGAGCCGGTGTTCGCGACGTTCATTGGTCTCTCGCTTTTGCAGAGAGTCCACTTGCATAGGAACGTCCTCGGCCTCCCGTGGCGTCCTGAGAGCGGGTTCTCTGGAAGGAAATGCAAAGTTGTTCACACGGTTTACAGCTGCCCATTTTTCCTGTCTACGTTCCGTCAAGCGGGTATCAATACGCACACAGTGCTGGAGAAACAGTTCAAAATCCCCTGGCGATTCGGAACGGGCTAACTCGTCTTTGATGGTACCGGACAAACCCTTTCTGAAAACAGACAATAATGCATTGTTTCCCCAGTCGGTGTCTACCACTAACCTCTTAAATTCAGTGGCGTATTCAACGACAGAACGCTTTCCCTGACGTAAGGAAAGGAGAGCCGATTCAGCGGTAGCACGGCGATTTGGATCATCAAACATCTGCGCCATTGCGGTCAGAAAGTCCTCCAGGTGATTTAAACGGATGTCCCGGTTCTCTATCATAGGATTAGCCCAAGCCAGTGCTCGTGAGGT
This sequence comes from Anomaloglossus baeobatrachus, assembly GCF_048569485.1. NCBI lineage: Eukaryota > Metazoa > Chordata > Amphibia > Anura > Aromobatidae > Anomaloglossus > Anomaloglossus baeobatrachus. The sequence continues at coordinate 365,509,194 of NC_134356.1, forward strand.
TAATAACATAATTATACATAACACTTTGGACCGGTCAGAACGGTAATAATCAGCATGTACATCAAAAAACAGTATACATTGGTTCACAAATCCACGAAACTGACTACGGTCACCATTGAAACGGAATGGGGGTAACCTAGGCATACCGGCAGCTGATACGGACGTAGTGGGGCCGGCTTCCTGAGCCTCCACTCTGACTTGCAAATCCTGTATAGCCGGACCCAGTACCTGGTGATCATGGCCCAGCTGTGTCTCCACATCTCTAAGTTTAGTCTGCACCACCTCCATCTCCTGCTGCAAGGAGTTAATCATAGAAAAGAGCTGATCTACTCGTGTCTCAGTCATTGCCCCAGCGAAATCCTCTTAGTGGCCTGAGTATAATGTAATACTACTGTATGTTTTGAGGATTTCGATAGCGTAGGGCAATGACAGCCAGAGACGAGTTTGTGGTACAAGATGTTTATGATATGTAACCACGGTAGATACACAACGGAAATGCACAGTATAACAAACACATGAAAATACCTTTCCGAAACGGAGCGAAGGGGATTCCCGGGGCCACGCACCGGACTCCCCCAGGGAGACCACCAGAGCGAACCCCTATACAGGGACTGTCCGGCAATAAACCCCGGAAGGCCTAAATGCGCCGCAGCCGGGACACAAGGGGCAAGCGGTAAAGTCCAGAAGTGTCCGTACGGGATGAAAGTCCAGAATGGTTATGAACCGGAAGAAACCGGGCAGACGTGCTGACCAAAGACGGCAGACGGAGTCCGGGCACAGTTTGAAGAAACCGGGTGTGGTCCAGAGTCGGTCGGTAGATTTTCAGGAGGATCCAAAGGTAATCAAGTAGCAGCAGCAGCAAGGCAGGAGCACACAGCAAGCAGTATACTCAGGCACTGGACTAGGCTTAGAGGCGGCCTTTTAAGCAGCTGGACAGGAAGTAGGGCAACAGAACATAAAACTCCATGTTAACCGAGGGCAAGCTCTTTCAAAAGAGGACTGGAAAACCCGGAAACCTGACACAGTGGTGTAGGCAGCGTTATAAAGCTCTTCATTCAAACAACTGCTGGATATGTGGCAGAGAATAAAAGTGATTTTATCAAAAAGCAACTCAGTAAGAGAAATGTCACTGGAATCAGGGACTCTGTCTTTATATTATACGGCTCTGAGATGGAGTAGCAAAAATCTAGTGACATATTCCCTTTAAGAAGCATTGAGTGACTATACAAGTCAAACTGTTTAAAGGTGCTGAAAAAAGCCAAAAGATAAGCATAATTGTTAATGTGTGCTCATATGTGCTGTATGGGATTGTTCTGTCTTCAGCACCCTGTTATCTCCAGCATTTTGTGCATTCGTCAGCATGTGTATATGGTCCAACGATCAGGAGTGAGCGTATCACGATTCAAGATAAGTAGTTATAAAAACACCGATTGTCTTGTACAATTGCACTACTCATTACATAAAACAGCCCAGAGCCAGAATAGCACACAATCCATCACTAGGCCCGGTTCCTTATGATAACGTGGCTAACGCTACCCATTCCAAATCAGATTCAACGTACCTCCAACACCTAGAGCAAAGCCATTAACATGCATCGCATACAATAAAACAGCAGAATAAGCCGAATCAATGAACAGACTAGTAGATTGATCAGCAAGGAGCCCAGGATTAATGGACCAACGGGCTTCAGCTGCAGCAGAAAACCTGTACTAGGCTGACAGCATTATCACACAGTGGGAAGTGTTATTTATGGGACAAGATGAAAATATTATTTATAGAAGTAACCAAAAATTATCTGTTTGTAACTCTTGAAGAAATGGAACAGGTATTTAGTGAAATAGAAAAAAAAAATAAATGAAACTTTCCATATTGGAGGGAAAACTTTATGTTCAGCAAATTCATTTTACGCCCTGAATGATATCTAGAAAACCTGGGCTGCAGCCAGTCATCGAGGCCGAGTTGTCAGATGAAGGAAGAAGTCTACATTAACACCGCACTTACATTATTAATAACGGGAGGAAGAGATAAGGCTCATATTTACAAGGCAGCTTTTACAAAAATGCCTCCTGCTACTTTATGTCTGTGCTGCGATTTGAAGAGAATATCTGAAGTATGCAAAGTAAATGATAATTAGATGTTTTCACAAATAACCCTAGATGATCACTTGTGTTCTAAAGAAAGGTGGGTTTATGTGTAATTCATGTACTCTTCAATGAAAACTAGAGCAGCGGAAGGAGGAATCTGCTCCCATTGGGATGAGGCTGCTGCTGATACTGAAAGGGGAAAAAGCTTTTCCTTTCTTCTCTCATTATTGATTAGTAATGTTTTGCTTCGGCTACTACTGGAAAAGTTCCAAATAAACCTCTTTCCAGGTATTATTTCTCAAACATATAGCTCAATTGGGCTGTGCCATACCTCCTAATAATATTATGTCCTTGCGTATATAGAAAATTCACAAAATCAGTTTAACAGTTGTACTGGTTTTCAACAATGTTTCATGATTCCTCTGTGCAGAGCATCTTGCACTGGAGATGCTCTGCTGTGTTTTTCTGGACTGCTGAGCTGGCAGGTTGATTGACTATGCAGGATTTCATTCTGGTTCTGGGAATTGTGTGCTCATGTGTTTCATCTTTCTGGTAACTGCCCTGTTTCTTTACTGAGCATGCTCCCCCAGAACCTTGCCAGTCGTACATTCTGGTTCAGTTGTTGTGCTATTGGCCTGTGTTCCTGCCTATGCTCTGATCTTTGTTTCTGGACCTTGGACTGTTTTGACTCCTCTCTGCTCTGGTCATGACCTCAACTCATTTGATTCAAAGGCATGGAGAGAGAAGGAAGCCGCCACTGACTGGATGCAAGGCTTGCGTAATGGCATGTGAGCTCAAAACCATATCTACAGAGCTGGAACGGCAGGAGGAGAGTATAAGATTTTATTTTAACTGGGAGAAACAAGTGGAATCACAAGGAGTTGTCCAAGTAGTGGACAATCCTTTTAACTGACAGCTTCCACAGCTCCTTTTTTTGACTAACTGGGCTTGAGTAACATCATGTGTGCATCCCGGAGAAATGATGACATCATGCCTATCTGCCTAATCAAAAGAGGACCTGCGGATGCTGTCAGTTAAAAGGCGATTCCAGTGGACAGAAAATACTTACCTGGCTGTTGGACAGTGGTCTTCGAAATCTTTTATCTCTTATCTAGTTAGTTATCTCAGTTGCCTGCTTCATTTTTTTACTGGCCTATGTCAAGAATTGCTTACAAACCAGTGAATTTTGTCAAGTCTGTCCACCAGTTAATTTCAGTTGCTTAGCTACGTTTGTGCCAGTAGTGAATTAGTAAGTGATGACTTCTCCGGTCAGGGGCTCTTTGAGATGATTGGAAGAAGGAAGCTTAATAAATACCAGTCGCGTTGGCTGGCAAATGCAATGGTAAATTAATCCAAACACTGAAGAAACCTTCAAATATATTTCATTTTGTTATTCTCTTTTAGACCCCTGATGAGACCGAGCAGCTTTACTGAACCACGTAGAGTTTAATTATAGGGCAAATTCAATTCTCAAGTGAGAGAATTACTTTCTACAATTTCATTTTAGAAGACGCATAGGGACAGGTCAGTTAAGCAGGGTGATGGACAAAAGCGCAGCACAGGACTGTAATAGAAAGGGTCTTATGTCCTTCCATTCAAAAAATATGGTACAACTAGTATGTCGTGCGGTGGTGGCCAATACCTTTATATTATCACAGTGCTGTATATGCACAGACATATCTGTACATATACAGCAGGTTAAAAGGAAAAAAAAAAAAAAAAGTATTGAACACTTCACCAATTTACAAAGTAGATATATCTATAAAGCTTCTAATGAGAAATTTCTCACCAGATGTCAGTACCAACCCATCCAATGCACACAGGCAACAAGTTAATCCACTGATGTACATACATTTAGTGATGTGTAACATTGAGAAATGACACACATAAAATGTATTGAACACATGAAGAAAAAGGTGCAAAAAAGCCATGGAAAGTCATGACACCAGCTGAAATCTATCAGTAATTAGAAAGCAATCCTGCCACAGAAAAATAATTGCAGCTGGTTCAACTCATGGCCTATATATGATGATGACCTATAAAAAGGTGTCTCATTACCAAGGTGCCACACAAGAAACATTTCATGATGGGTAAAACCAGTGAGCAGTTTCAACACCTTCCCAATCTGATTGTTGCACAACATATTGATTGCATTGGTTACAGAAGAATTTTTAAGCTACTGAAGCTTCCAGCGAGAACTGTTGGGGCCAAAATCTGGAAATGGAAAGAACATCATTTCAGAAAAAATTGGCCACAACTAAGTGCTCCCTGGAAGATTTCAGACTGAGGAGTGAAAAGAATCAGAAGAGTTGTCCAAGAGCCAAGGAACACATGTGGAGAGCTACAGTTGTACCTGCTGATTCTAGGACTAAGTATTTCAAAGAAAACAATAATACACAACCTCCATGCCCTGTGTGCACATTCACTACGCAACGCTCCATTGCTGAACAAAAAACATGTTCAAGAGCATTTAAAGTTTGCTCAACAACATTTAGAGAAGCCTGTGAAATAGTGGAAGAATATAGTCTGATCAGATAAGACCAAAATTTAACTCTTGGGATGCCATAATACACATCATGTTTGGAGGCTAAAAGGCACCTCATATCATCCGAAAAACAACATTAACAAGTGAAGTTTTGAGGTGGGAACATCATTGTGTGGGGCTGTTTTTCAGCATACAGCACTAGCAAACTTTATTTTATGCTACAGTTTTTGTGGAGGGAACTTAAACATAATTACTATATGCTGAGGTGACTCCGGAAATTATAAATAGTACATGGGCACATTATAAGGGGACTACATGTATTTTACCCATCAAAGGGGCACACATGAGTCATTATTACTTTCTAGAGCACTCAGATGGCATATTTTCTAGGGGGCAGTGTTACCATCTAGATGGCACAAAGGGAGCATTTTACTTTGTAAGCGGTATGAATAGAAAAAACACAATAGTATCGATACCATGCTGCACAGTAGGTGCAATAAAGGGGATTGATACAGCAGCAGGTTCAGCACTGGAGTAAGATGAGAGGTTTGTGCAGGTTAGGAACACATGGGTACAGTGCCTGAAATATGACAAGTCAAATATTCTTTCTCAAACTCTGCAGACGAGTCATGCTTTGATTTAGCTTTAGTTTGGCGATACTATGTATGTTTTTATGGGCTATGCCCCCTACTAGTTGCCCCATGCAGCCAGTTAAATGACCACCAATAAGCTATACACAGGTTGACAAAGGTTTTATGTGAACAAACTATTCTATTCTTGGCAACCCATCTCTTGTTAGGCTATGTGCGCACGTTGCATACTGTCACTGCAGAAATTTCTGCAGCGATTTGAACAGCACACGTGCGCTTCAAATCGCTGCAGAAACAGTCCGTAATGAAAAAAAAAAAGCCGATTTCATGCGCTCTGGGTGCAGCCCCTGCCATAGACAGAGCGGGGGATGCATGCGGAGCGCAGGAAAGAAGTGACATGTCTAAAGACGCCACGTGCGCACGGCTCCTGCATAATCTTCAACGTGCGCACATAGCCTTACACAGAACAACGTGCTGCTGATAAGAATTTTTAAGCAGGCTTAATAAGTAGTGATAGGTGAACTCTCATATCCAACCGGATTTTTATTTAAAAAAAAAACAAAAAAAAAAAAAGAAAATTTGGGATAAGAATTAATTCCAGATATCTGGCCAGATGCCAATCCCTATACAAGTCTATGGGGACACGAATATCATGCCTTAAAATGTTGGTAGAAAAAGAGCTAAGGAGATTAGAGCAGGTGCGTTATACTTACAGCATACCTCCCAACCGTCCCGGATACAGCAGGACTATCACGCTTTGCATTGTTTGTCCCGTTGCCACGGGCGGGACGGCCACCCACTCTCTCCCCGCCTCTCTGTGCGGTCGGCCGGCCGCCTCTCAGTGCGGTCGGCCCCCGGCCGCCTCTCAGTGCGGTCGGCCCCCGGCCGCCTCTCAGTGCGGTCGGCCCCCGGCCGCCTCTCAGTGCGGGCGGCCCCCGGCCGCCTCTCAATGCGGGCGGCCCCCGGCCGCCTCTCAGTGCGGGCGGCCCCCGGCCGCCTCTCAGTGCGGGCGGCCCCCGGCCGCCTCTCAGTGCGGGCGGCCCCCGGCCGCCTGTCTGTGCGGGCGGCCCCCGCCGCCTGTCTGTGCGGGCGGCCCCCGCCGCCTGTCTGTGCGGGCGGCTGGCCGACTCACTGTGGCTGCCTGCGTGTCCGTGCTGGAGGCCCGCCGGCTGCCTGCGTGTCCGTGCTGGAGGCCCGCCGGCTGCCTGCGTGTCCGTGCTGGAGGCCCGCCGGCTGCCTGCGTGTCCGTGCTGGAGGCCCGCCGGCTGCCTGCGTGTCCGTGCTGGAGGCCCGCCGGCTGCCTGCGTGTCCGTGCTGAATGGGTGTGGATGGGGAGTGGATATGGGCGTGACTGAAATGGGTGTGGTTATGGGGCGTGGCCTAAAAATTTGACAAACTTTGTCCCTCTTTTCCTTCTTTAAAAGTTGGGAGGTATGCTTACAGTCTCCCGCTCGGCGGTAACATTACCTCCGGGGCCGCTCATTACCCTCATACACAGGCACTGCTTCCCCTGCCCACCGGCAGTCCTGGAGTTTCTGACTGGTTGCTGTCACACCGCACCCCCACCCTGTGTAACAGCATGCCTGATTGCTTGGAATCACACGCTGTGTGCATCTCTATGGTGGTATAAATATATGTATAATGTACCCGTGCTGTGACTTCAGAATGAAGCAGAGCCGGGATCATTGTGGATTACGTCAGACCTGCTGGGGGGTGCAGCCTGTAGCCATATGCTTTATCTATGCTGTGTATCATTATTGGGGCAATCAGACACACTAGGGGACTGCTGGGCGGGGGAAGCAGTGAAAACGTATGAGGGTTAATGAGTGGCCCCGGAAGTATTACAGCCGCGTGGGAGACTCAATAAAGAGAACGCTCATGTGTTATTCCTATTTTCTTTCATTCTCGTTTATTTTATTTTTTAATTACCCGGGTGGCCAGATCTGGGCCAAGGGTGAGTGCAGGGATACTAGGTATCCCGTGCAGATCCGGACTTTTACAGTCAGAGTTCGCCCATCACTATTAATAATCGTTGCACCCGACAATAGTATTTTGGTTGTTTGCAGGGTGAATGCATGCCTATTTATATGGTCTGATAGTCAGAAATGAGCAATCCTACCAACATTCTCCCCGATTATTGGCTCATCCAAATTGGCTATAATTGTACTGATCTAAAGGGAGCCCGTCAGATCCCCTGTGCCCTCCAATGCAGCAGCATTCAAGGTTATATGCCCAAATTCTCTCCCTAACCAGCCCTGTATAACGCTATTCACTAATATGAATAATTGAAAAAATACTTATAAACCTCACTTTCCCTATGCTAATTAGGCCTTTGATTAGTCGCAGGGGCGTTAGGTCCTCTGACTAGTCGTCCCTTTTTCCCATGTTATCATGCCCGTGGGCGTGATGACATGATTTCCATGAGCCAGCATCACCACCTGATTCAGGAAACCTCACGCATGTATGCAGCTCATTCTGGCCACATCAGTGCCCCTTTGAAGTCGGGTGTACGCTTCCCGGCTTCATTAGGTGCACTATGCATGACTGGAAGTTCAGAAGACGGCTCATGTACACATCTTCTAAACCTCTGGTCATCAGCATTGTTCCTAATGAAGCCGAGAAGCGTCCACCCTGCTTATGATGCAGACTGATGTGGACGAAATGAGCTACAAGCATGCACAAGATTTCCAATAAAAGGTGGTGACGCCGGCTCATAGAAATAACGTTATCACTCCCAAAGGGGCGTGATAACATGGAAATAGATCCGACTAGTCTGGGGAATTAACGCCCCTTCGACTAGTCAAAGATCTAATTAGCAAAGGGAAAGCAAGGTCTATAAGTTGTTTTTTAAAACACTCACTTTAGTGAATAACATTATACAGAGCTGGGTTGGAGGGCATAGGGGACCTAACAAGATTCCTTTAAAACTTTTTGTATTACAGACAATGCTGAGTAAGAGTACTAGATGTCTTGCTATAATCGACTAAGTGAGTGGCTGTACAATATATAATTTATGAATGTACTTTGACATATTAAGCCTTTAGTGACCAGGCCAAGTTTTTCAAATCTCATATGTGTCACTTTATGTGGCAATAACCGTGGAATGGTTTTTTTTCGTGATGCATTGTTATCAATTTAGGTTGATACAAATAAACGTTTTACAAAAAAAAAAAAACAATTTTAAAACTTTGAACGATCCCCAAGTAGTCACACCACACAAAATAAGTAATAAAGAACATTTAAACTCATGTCTACTTTACATCAGTACAATATGTAAAATGTTATTTTACTTTGTTAGGATGTTAGAAAGTTTAAAAATATAGAAGAAATGTTTCATTGTTTTCAAAGGACATCTATAAAACATTTTCCTTAGGAACTTATTCAGTTTTAAAGTGACTTGGCGGGACATACCGTATTTTCTGGATTATTAGGAGTACTTTTTTCCTCCAAAACTGGGGGGGGAAATGGTGGTGCATTTTATAATCCAGAGATATGCCTTACCGGAGCAGTGGTGGTGGAGCAGGGTCGGAGATAATGAGGGCTTGGAGGAGGAAGGAGTGTCACTGCAGTGTAGCGGCTCAGGATGGTCACAGGACAAAGGGTCGGCGATAACGGTGGGCCCGGGGATATCATGGTGGCGGGCACAATTGATCTTCGGGCGCTCTGCGGGTTCCAGTGAAGTGCCGGCGCTTGACGTGATGGACTTCAGGAAGATGACAGTGGAGGCCAATCTGCACACACGCCACCTCCACAGCTATTTTTTTTTTAAGTCTATTGCGTCAACCACCAGCAGATCAATGCTGCCCACCGCCGCAACACCCCCGAGCCCGCAGTATCTCTGACCCTCCTGAGCTGCGACATTCTCGCCTCCGAGCTGGCAGCATCGTCAATCCTCCATCCACTGACCCTCCTGAGCGGCAACATTCCCTCCTCCAAGCCCACAGCGTCGCTGACTCTGCCCCGTGACCCCCCCTGAGCTGCTCCACCACCGCCACTCCCCCCAGTGAGCTATAAGACGCACTAGGATTATAACATGGACCCCAATTTTAACTTTAAAAAATACAGTATATATCTGAAAACCACCAAAAGGGATACCATTTTGAAAACTGCACTCCTCCATATTCAAAACCGCTCCAAGATAATGTATTACTCATTCAGCAGCTTTTCAGGAATTAAGGCAAAGTTATCTTTATCACCTAATGTTGCTAACTTCTAAACAGGCCACTGGCAGACTCTAAGGCCATAATTTGGTCGTAAACTGCGATGGAAACCATCAGGACCACAAAATCATGATCTCAGGGTGCTGACTGGGTTAAAGAATGAGCCCACTTGCCCTGGTAACTATCTATATGCCGTAGTCATTATTGACAGCAGCATCTAAAAGGTTAAGTTGGTCATGGTTGGTGCTGCATTTTTACCAGTTTGGGATGCTATTCACTTATATCTCAGGTCAGTAAAAAGACATATTGGTAGTAATCAAGGGGTAGTGATGGCCGAGCACTAAAATGCTTGGTCCTCGAATCGAGCAGGTCAGATGCTCAGATGAGATGGATGCAAGCAACGAGTATAATGAAAGCTAATGATTGAGCAGATTGTCTCTCTGCCCATAAACAGCTAGCCATAGAGAGCATTTACAGTGGGAGGTCGGGGTTGTTTGTTTTGCTTGCGACACACTACATCCGAAAATGTTGCTTTAACTCCAGTGAAAGCCACTTCGCGAGTATCCGAGCACCTTGATGCTCTATCGAGTAACAAGCAGTGCCGAGGACACTCGTCCATCACTGCTAAGAGGTTAATAAAACCCTTGGTTGGAATTACAAAACTCGAGTGTTGAGGAGGTTTCTTTTACGTTGTATGACTGACGCCCTGTGCTAGTACCTCATAACCTCAAGGATGGCACAAATCACCTGAATTTTGAATCTGGAGATTGGACAAGACACCAGTACTTTAACAATTTACATATGGTCTTTGAGCAAAACAATGTTACACCATTTTTTGTTGGCAAAAAAAAAAAAAAAATTACCAAAAGAAAAAAAAAAAAAAAAAACTGTAGCTTTTTGGTTAGACCAGATAAGTACTGAATAGTGTACCTTCAAAAAAATAAATAGAAACTTTACAACTCGTGAATTAGGACACACTTGACACACAAAAGTGTACAAATGGACTGACATACTGGGATCAACGAACTGAGAATCCAGGGCTGTAAAGTCTGCAGTGACATCACATAATAACAGCAGTCTACAAGGTGAACAAGAAACAGGACACACACCGGGATATCCAGCCACAATGCTACATTCACAGGTCCGTGTGTCACCATCCCGGTAAAGGGACTAATCCTTTCATGGGTATCACCCTAGTTGCATCCTAATTACCTCTGTTTTATCTTTTCCATTTTGTTTTATTTGTTTACTGGAGATGTAGGTTTGCTTCCAAGCCAATAAAAAAAAAAAAACTCTTCGAAGGTGAAAGTTTTTATTGAAGTTTAGCACCAAGCAGCAGACCGGTGAGACACTGATGCAAGTGCAAGACAGGAGCAAATGAGACGCCTTCCAATTTGTAACAGTGCCTCACTGAGCCCCACAGAGGTTAATGGCAAAGATCCCAAAGAGTCAGATTCAGAAACCGGATCAGAAAAGGACACGCTCCGAGTCACAAAGTCCTCAGTTGCGGATCAGTGATTTTAATGGATGTACAAGAAAAAAAAAAAAAAAAAAAAATCTGACATCACTTCTGTGAATCTAGACCAATTTGCCAAAATAAAACAGTCTTAAGGTAGGGTTACATTTCAGAATATAAAAACACCTAACCACTTCACTAGTACAGGTGACCAACAATATACTACACAAGCAAACAGTCAAAGGTGTAGAATCACAGTGTTGGTACCTGCTCTCAAATTGGAATTGCCCCCTGCTGTGTGCGTCATCTTGGCTGTGTTTCAAAATACGAGGGACCTCATGCGGCTTTCTTTAAATACATAATTTTAAAAAACGTGCGGTCCCCTCCAATTTTGATACCCAGCCAAGATAAAGCAGACAGCTGGGGACTGGTATTCTCAAGCTGGTGAGGCCCATGGTCATTAGGCCCTCCCCAGCATAAAAATAACAGCCCGCAACCACCTCTGGTGTGGTGGCAATCGGGGTAAAAAGGTGTTAATGACAACTGTGATTTGTAAAAAAACAAGAAAAAAAATCACAGCTGCTAAAGGCCCTGTATTAGTGATGTGGAGGGATCTATGACCCCCCCCCATTACTAATCGTGTAAGTAAAAATAAATTGATTGCGCAGTGGGAGAAAAAATTATATTCTTGTAGTTGTGATTAGAGATGAAGGAACCCGACGTTTGGTTTCCAAATGCAACACGAACTTAAAAAACAGTGTTCAGAGTTCGGATGATTTACGTGCGAACTTAACTCGTGCGAGAAACGCTGTGCTCAGGTACGCTTTGTGCGGAGCTCTGTGGGAGCCGCTTCCCGTGTTTAAACATCGCACAGTGGGGGTAAAGACAGCATGATCATATGTGGTGTATCTCTAGTGGTGACCTACAATCCAAAGCTTGAGGTACTGAGAAAAATGGCTAAGAAACTTCACCATAGTTACATAGTTACTAAGGTTGAAAAAAAGACCTAGGTCCATCTAGTTCAACCTTCCTCCACCAGTTCTACATTTAGTCACTAATCATTTATAACCAACAATGTTTTGTGTACTGAGGAAATCATCCAGCCATTTTTTAAAAGCTGTTATAGTATCTGCCATTACTACCTCTTGTGGTAGGGTATTCCACAGTCTGACTGCTCTAACTGTAAAGAACCCTTTCCTATTTAGCTGTCGGAATCGCTTTTCTTCCACTCACAGTGAGTGCCCCCTGGTCCTTAGTATTGTCTTCGGAAGAAATAAGTCATGTGCCAGTCCTTTATATTGACCACACATATTTATACATATAAATGAGATCTCCTCTGAGACGTCTATTTTCTAAGCTAAACATATCTTTTTCAACCTGTCATCATATGGGAGGCCTTCCATTCCTTGTAGTAGTCTAGTTGCCTGCCTTTGAACGGACTACCATGTTCTACACAAGATTCTACACAGACAGATCAGATCTCATACTTTGCACTGATGAGGGACAACCATCCCGAAACAGTTTCTGTAAATTGAGATTCTGATCTGGCATAAATCCTAAGTCATAAGACAAGGCTCATTAAATAGTTACTTTTGACTTTTTAGGATTGCTACCTCCCATAGGTGGCACTAGAGTTAATCTACTTCCCTACTGAAGAGACAATTTGCATATTTCCCAGAGAAGCAATGCGGCTTAAAGTCTCCTCACCACTGGCATCCTGGATTGATGTGTCAGTCTCCGCAAGGAGAATAGCTTTCCTCTTAGATTTCAGAGACTTTGCTATACCATGCCTGATGAAAATCTGAGGAGTCTTGAAAACTTGCTTTGTAAGATTATTTTATTTTTGTTAGCCATTAAAAGGTATCAGAACTACAAGATTATCATTTAGTTTCTCCCACTGAGAGCAATCGAGCTTTTTTGAACTGGCTGAACACTACCAAAACCTTTTTTCTTTTAGTAAAAAATAAAAAAAAAAAAACACAGAAAAATCCTTTCAAAAACAAAAAGACCCCTCTATTCCTCTAATTTATTTACCCCCAAAGCACCCCTGCAGGTCTGACATAGCACACAGCTGCAGTGCGATATCACTTTAGAAAAAGTGACTGACCACTGCACTGTGGCCTGCGAGAAAATGCAGCTGTGAGAGGTGAGTTCACCTGAAGTCACAGCTGGCGTTTCCCCACAGTACCCCAGCTGTGACCTCAAGTGAACTCATTGAACTCACCTGAGGTGAGCTCAATGTCAGATTACCAGCATAGGTAACATGTGCACGGTGAGTATTTGTTTGCAGAAAATCTTTATTTCCTAGCAGAAAAACGTGATACGGTATTGATGCATTTTTCTTCCAGAAGACATAGATTTGAGGTACAAATTTCTGCAACAAATTTATAACTAGGTCAAACTTTCTGCACCAAATATGCCTCTCCTAGCATTAAAACGAGTCAAAAACGTTACAAAACCACGTCAAAACCGCATCGCGCTTTTGGTCCTTTTTTCTGCCAGGCGATGCAGATTTTCTACAAGCAAATACTCAACATGCGCACATAGCCTAAGCCGGAATGGAGTTGACCAAGTTCACATGAGGGGAGTTCACCGAGTTCACCTGTGTCTCCTTGACACCGCAATGCTTGGTCGCATTTTGTAATGTGACTACGCATTGCGACCTCAGATGTAGCAGAGCTGGAAAAGTCGCGGGACATTGTGTCTGTGGATTACGTCGGACGTGCATGGGTGTTTTTGGGGGTTAATAAACTGGAGAAAGGTTTTTTTTTTTTTCTTTTAAATAAAGGATTTTTCTTGTATTTGTTTTCTTTTTACTTACACGATTAGCAAAGGTGGGTGGTCTCATAGATCCCTCCCTATTACTAACCACGGGCTTGATGACAGCTGTGATTTTTTGACAACTCAAAGCTGTCAATAAGCCCTTATATTACTCCAATTACCACAGCACCGCGACAATCAGCATGAGCCAGGAAGTGCCAGGATTGGCTCATCCAATGAATGTGGCAATTCTGGAGCACCTGGCGGCTGCTATTTTTAGGCTAGGGAGTGCCAAATAACCATGGGTCACCTCAGCCTAAGAAAACCAGACCCCAGCTGCCCGCTTTATTTTTGCTGGGTATCAAAATTGCTAGGGACCGCACGCTGTTCTTTTAAATAATTTATTATAATTTTAAAAAGCCGCATTAGGTCACTCGTATTTTGATACACAGCCAAGATAATGCACTCCAGCTCTCTGCTTTATTTGCACTGGGTATCAAAATACAGGGGACCCTACGCCATTTTTTCCATTTATTTTTACATTACACTTCGGGGACCCAGACAGCTACAATGAGGGCAACCAATCACAGACTGTGGTTGTCTAGCTGCAACCAATCATAGATGCTGTCACAGAGGGTGAGCAGGGGAAGCAGTGAATATGCAGGAGAATTAATGAGTGGAAGCACAGTGACAAACTGCGCAGAAATAATGTAAGTATAATTGTCTCCTGCCTTAATCACCAACCTGCTTCCTTTTACCATACATACAAACACATACATACATACATATATATATATACACACACAGATTATATATATATATATATATATACACACACACACACACACACACACACATATACACCGTACATATATACGGTACATACACTTTTTTTTTTTTTTTTTACAAACATCTGAATATTTCACCACAATTGGAATTTAATTCCATACTTTGAAGATAAAATTAAAGATGTAACTCAAAAACTACATGTCCTGAAAAAACAAATCATTATACAGCTAGCTGTGTGGATGGAAAAAATAAAAGCTATGGCTCTTGGAAAAAGGGGATGAAAGAAAAAAAAAATCTGCAAAAAAATTTGGCTGCAGAGGGAAGGGGTTAAACAACTACTTAGTGCTAAACTTCACTCCCTACTTCCAAAATTGAAAATGACTGTATAATACAGGAAGGAACATCAGACATACCGGCTTATTATGGGAGACCAAACATAATACTTGTATATTATTGTCTATGGTCCAAAACAAATTGGAAAGCAAAAAACAAATCGCCTTTCCCTATACCTTCTTGATAGCTTTTTACTTCGAGGCATGAACCATAGAAATAAAGGAAAATGGCAAAGTATTTCATTTTACCTGCTCTTTCCTGTTGCAGTGATTATCACTGGGAAAGTGCATTCCGTACAGGAGCAAACTTTCTGGGTGAGACAAAGGAAGACAAAGGAGGAGTGTGCACTACCATGCTGAGACGATCAGTACTAGTAATGGTTAGTGATAAGCGAGCTCTATTATGCTCAGGAGGTCGGTACTGGTAACAGTGATGAGTGAGCACTATCATGCTCGGGAGCTCTATTGGTAATGGTTAGAGATGGGCGAGCACTACCATGCTCAGAAGCTAGGTACTCGTAACGGTTAGTGATGAGGAGCTCTACCATGCTCAGGAGCTTGGTACTGGTAACGGTTAGTAGTGAGCGAGCACTACCATGCTCGGGTGCTGGATATTCGTAACGGTTAGTGATGAGGAGCTCTACCATGCTCAGGAGCTTGGTACTGGTAACGGTTAGTAGTGAGCGAGCACTACCATGCTCGGGTGCTGGATATTCGTAACGGTTAGTGATGAGGAGCTCTACCATGCTCAGGAGCTTGGTACTGGTAACGGTTAGTAGTGAGCGAGCACTACCATGCTCGGGTGCTGGATATTCGTAACGGTTAGTGATGAGGAGCTCTACCATGCTCAGGAGCTTGGTACTGGTAACGGTTAGTAGTGAGCGAGCACTACCATGCTCGGGTGCTGGATATTCATAACGGTTAGTGATGAGGAGCGCTACCATGCTCGGGTGCTCAATACTCGCAATGGTTAGTGATTATTAATCTCTACCATGCTCGGGTGGACTCTTCTTTTAAATGGTTAGTGATCAGTAAGCTCTACTGTGCTCGGGCGCTTGGTACTTGTAGTGGCTAGTAATGCGTGAGCTTTACTGCGCTCGGTACACGTACCAGTTAGTGATGAGAGCAGACTACCATGCTCAGTACTGTTAAAATTGGATACTTGAACGGGCATGACTTGTGTACCGAGTATTATGGAAGTCAATGGGGAACTCAAACATTTTTCTGGAAGATTTTCTGGAACATTTTTCTTCTTTTCCATTGACTTCCATTATACTCGGGTACTCGAGTCGCGCGCGTCAGACTGCTTGTTACGAGTACTGAGTATGATAGTGCTCGCTCATCACTAACATTTGTCACACAGTCCTCCATAAACCCAGCAATCTCTGCAGGGCATTCCTCAATAACACTACTCTGTCCTATATCCCGCCGTTGCAGTTATATTTGCTGATTTTTTGGACCCTAGATACTAACAGCAATAAACTTCCCACTCCTTACACCAATATACAGTAACCATCACAAGCTCCCCTTTACGAAACTAAACACAATGGAAAATCAGCAATTGTGATATCAAAACAATAATACAGTTATAGTCAACGTTTCTTTTCATTTACAGTACAGACCAAAAGTTTGGACACACCTCATTCAAAGAGTTTTCTTTATTTTCAGGACTCTGAAAATTCTAGATTCACATTGAAGGCATCAAAACTATGAATTAACACATGTGGAATGAAATACTTAAAGTGTGAAACAACTGAAAATATGTCATATTCTAGGTTCTTCAAAGTAGCCACCTTTTGCTTTGATTACTGCTTTGCACACTCTTGGCATTCTCTTGGTGAGCTTCAAGAGGTAGTCACAGGAAATTGTTATCACTTCACAGGTGTGCCCTGTCAGGTTTAATAAGTGGGATTTCTTGCCTTATAAATGGGGTTGGATCCATCAGTTGTGTTATGAATTAGTCTGGTGGATACACAGCTGATAGTCCTACTGAATAGACTGTTAGAACTTGTATTATGGCAAGAAAAAAAAGCAGCTAAGTAAAGAAAAACGAGTGGCCATCATTACTTTAAGAAATGAAGGTCAGTCAGTCTGAAAAAAATTGGGAAAACTTTGAAAGTGTCCCCAAGTGCAGTGGCAAAACTCATCAAATGCTACAAAGAAACTGGCTCACATGAGGACCACCCCAGGAAAGGAAGACCAAGAGTCACCTCTGCTGCGGTGGATAAGTTAATCAGAGTCACCAGCCTCAGAAATTGCAGGTTAACAGCAGCTCAGATTAGAGACCAGGTCAATGCCACACAGAGTTCTAGCAGCAGACACATCTCTAGAACAACTGCTAAGAGGAGACTTTGTGCAGCAGGCCTTCATGGTAAAATAGCTGCTAGGAAACCACTGCTAAGGACAGGCAACAAGCAGAAGAGACTTGTTTGGGCTAAAGAACACAAGGAATAGACATTAGACCAGTGGAAATCTGTGCTTTGGTCTGATGAGTCCAAATTTCAGATCTTTGGATCCAACCACCGTGTCTTTGTGCGACGCAGAAAAGGTGAACAGATGGACTCTACATGCCTGGTTCCCACCGTGAAGCATGGAGGAGGTGGTGTGATTGTGTGGGGGTGCTTTGCTGGTGACACGGTTTGGGATTTATTCAAAATTGAAAGCATACAGAACCAGCATGCCTACCACAGCATCTTGCAGCGGCATGCTATTCCATCCGGTTTGCGTTTAGTTGGACCATCATTTATTTTTCAACAGGACAATGACCCCCAATACACATCCAGGTTGTGTAAGGGCTATTTGACTAAGAAGGAGAGTGATGGGGTGCTAAGCCAGATGACCTGGCCTCCACAGTCACCAGACCTGAACCCAATCGAGATGGTTTGGGGTGAGCTGGACAGCAGAGTGAAGGCAAAAGGGCCAACAAGTGCTAAGCATCTCTGGGAACTCCTTCAAGACTGTTGGAAAACCATTTCCGGTGACTACCTCTTGAAGCTTATCAAGAGAATGCCAAGAGTGTGCAAAGCAGTAATGAAAGCAAAAGGTGGCTACTTTGAAGAACCTAGAATATAAGACATATTTTCAGTTGTTTCACACTTTTTTGTTAAGTATTTCATTCCACATGTGTTAATTCATAGTTTTGATGCCTTTAATGTGACTCTACAATTTTCAGAGTCATGAAAATAAAGAAAACTCTTTGAATGAGGTGTGTCAAACTTTTTGTCTGTTCTGTCTGTGTATACCAATATATATCAATGCTACTGTATAAGACATGGAATTTCTGCAAAACAACTCCATAAACTGTAGCCACATTGACTAAAACACAGTTTTTCACAAGTCTTGGCATTCCCTCTCTCAGGTTAGTGGATCACTACTATAGAAAAATGGGAAACTACAGCAGGTGGCGGAGTGCCGGTGACTTGTGCCTTAGTGATGGTTGCATAGACACCTTACTTTCCTCCTGCCTTAGTCGGTAATTTACCTATATCATGTATCTACTATACACTATACCACAAGTGTGGCCTGATCTGCTGCAAAGGAGCCCAAGGAGAGAAGATGCCAGCTGCCATTAACAGTGAGTGAAATAATGCACTGATGCCTTCCAAATGCAAAAGGTGGGGTGGGAGACCAGCTGCGCACACCAGTGACTGTACATTATGGTCTCAATTCATCACTACCAATGATTTTCACGCCAATGTTGATGAGGGGCCGTGGTGGAGTCAGATACGACCAACTCATGTAGAGGTGCACGCCTCTTCCTAAATCAGGTGCATCTGACCGTGGCTAAGATTACACATTACCAGTGTGAGACATGTAATGACTAACAGTCTGCTTTCCTGATCCACATGTCTCACACTGGTAATGCCGCCTTTCATGCAAAATAAGCTCTGGAGGCAGATTCTATATTCGACCCAAAGATCTTAACAGCTATACGTATTAAGAAAAATGATTTCTCAGAAATAAGACATGGAGTTGCAGATATCAAGTTATCATTTTATTCAGCTTCTTATGACCTTCATGCCCATATTGGTGGCTTAGAACGGTTAATCCCATTGACAGGTTCCCTTTTCTTTAAACCATTCGTTCCACCATTATCTGGGGTGTTAAAAGGCCAGGATGCTCTATCTACTGTGCCCACTCCATTCCTGTACCATATTTTTACAGAATGTTGGATCAACTACATGGTACTGGAAATTATACAGCATTTTACCCCCCAAAACGTCCTAATGTGTAATATGCAAATTGCCTCTTCAGAGAAAAACCACTTGAACTCTCTCTTGGAAGTAGCAATCCTAAAAGTCAATATAGACCCTTTAACGAGCCTTGTCATATATATGTCTGAGGGTAAAAGCGAAACCAGAATCTAATTTGCAGACACGTGTTTCGGGGTGTTGTCCCTCATCAGTGCAAAGCAAGATATCTGATTTGGCTGTATAAGAGGCTTCTAACTGGGGTCTAAAGGGGAAGGTTTCTCCTTGTGGAGAGGGAAATGCCTAACATGCCAGTGTATAAGGAGGCTTATAAGCCATGCAATGCTCCTCTGGGAAATTAAATAAGCAAATTGCCTCTTCAGAGAGGAAGAGGACAAACTCTACTGCCACCTATTGGAAGTAGCAATCCTTACATAGTTACATAGTTACTTAGGTTGAAAAAAAGACCTAGGTCCATCTAGTTCAACCTTCCTCCACCAGTTCTACATTTAGTCACTAAGTCATTTATAACCAACAATGTTTTGTGTACTGAGGAAATCATCCAGCCCTTTTTTAAAAGCTGTTATAGTATCTGCCATTACTACCTCTTGTGGTAGTGTATTCCACAGTCTGACTGCTCTAACTGTAAAGAACCCTTTCCTATTTAGCTGTTGGAATCGCTTTTCTTCCACTCGCAGTGAGTGCCCCCTGGTCCTTAGTACTGTCTTTGGAAGAAATAAGTCATGTGCCAGTCCTTTATATTGACCACACATGTATTTATACATATAAATGAGATCTCCTCTGAGACGTCTTTTTTCTAAGCTAAACATATCTAACTTTTTCAACCTGTCATCATATGGGAGGCCTTCCATTGCTTGTATTAGTCTAGTTGCCCGCCTTTGAACTGACTCTAACTTCTGAATGTCCTTTTTAAAATGTGGAGCCCAAAACTGGATCCCGTATTCCAGATGTGGCCTTACAAGTGATTTATAGAGGGGTAACAATACGTTGGGATCACGGGATCTAATCTCTCTTTTTATACACCCTAAAATCTTGTTTGCTTTTGCAGCTGCTGCTTGACATTGAGTGCTGCTGCTCAGCTTATTTGTAATGAGAATACCCAAGTCCTTCTCCTGTTCTGTAGTCCCGAGTTTACTTCCATTTAATGTATACGCAGTTATAGGATTACTCCGTCCTAGGTGCATTACTTTACATTTATCAACATTAAATCTCATTTGCCAAGTATCTGCCCATTCTGACATCTTATCCAGATCTTTTTGTAATATTGTACTATCCAGGTCAGTTTTTAATATCCTACATAGTTTGGTGTCATCGACAAAGACTGACACTGTACTATCAATCCCATCCACAAGGTCATTAATAAAGAGAGTAAAAAGAATCGGTCCTAGCACAGATCCCTGCGGCACCCCACTGCTGACTATAGCCCATTTAGAGAATGTACCATTTATGACTACTCTTTGTTTCCTATCTTTTAGCCAATTCCTTACCCAGTTGCATATTGTGTCCCCTAGTCCTTGCTTCTGGAGCTTTAGTATAAGGCTATTATGTGGTACAGTATCAAATGCCTTTGCAAAGTCCAAATAAATCACATCAGCTGCATTACCAATATCCAGGTTTGCACTTACCCCCTCATAGAACCCCAACAGGTTGGTTAGACACGACTTATCTTTCATGAATCCATGCTGTTTGTCAGTTATCATATTATTTTCTGCAATATATTTTTGCATGTCATCCCTTAAAATGCCCTCAAAAACTTTGCATACTACTGATGTCAGGCTTACTGGACGGTAGTTGCCTGGATCTACCCTCTTACCTTTCTTAAATATCGGTACCACATCAGCAATCCTCCAATCCTGAGGCACCAACCCTGTTACAAGTGAGTCTAAAAAGATAAGATACAGCGGTCTGTCGATTACGGAGCTCAATTCCCTCAGTATTCGTGGATGAATGCCATCTGGCCCTGGGGATTTGTCAATGTTTAATTTACTCAGACGTAGGCGTACTTCTTCTTGTGTTAAATTAATATCGGGTGGTGAACTTTGATTTTTCACTTGTTGAATGATCCCTGGTACAGGGATCCTAAAAGTAATTATGAGTGATACTAGTTTGTTATGATGGGAAATGACACATAAGTATACATTTGTATCTAAAACAGGAGACATGAAAGGGGATGACCAGCAGTAGCCTCAAATCCTGCTGATAACATCGCGGCACAGGAAATCAGGGTGCTGGAAGTCACCTTGTCTCCTAGCAACACACAAAACATGTGTCACCTGGAAACAGCCCGGCTCCACTAGAATAACTTCATCAACAAAGCAGTAGTCACAAACTACAAGGGCATCGGCCCCCACAAGAGAGCAGTGTCTGATAAGTGTAGGCCTAAGTGTAAGTTCACACAGTGCGTTTTTGCTCAGAAAACTGCATGACTTTGCTTCCCCAGCAAAGTCTATGAGTTTTCATTTTTGCTGTCTGCACACAGCGTTTTTTTTTCAGCTGCGTTTTTGTGGTGCCACAAAAACGCAGCATGTCAATTATTCCCGCGTTTTTCACTGCGCATTTCATCCATTGAGTTCAATGGGATGTTGAAAGACGCAATGAGAAACACAAATAGCTGCATTTTGGTGCGTTTCTAAGACCAAAAACGCAGCTATAAACGCAGGAGGTGGGTAGTAAAGTAACATGTACAGGAAGAGGATTCCTTCTGTCAGTAAATACAGAAGCGTGAATCCTCCCGGTACCGTCACCGCTGCGTCCACCTCCAGTCCTGTGCATGTATGCTGCCGTGTGGCGCCATGTCTGGGCGGGAGGTGGAAGCAGCTGCGAAAACAAAAGTGAACAGTAGGAAAAAAGTCATACTCACGTGTCTGTAGACTCCCGGTGCCATGCCCGCTCCCAGCTCTTCTCCCGGTACCACCGCTCCGGATGTGTGCAGTCTCCCCAGGTACGTATGCCTGCAGGATGCAGGACCTGGCGATGGATCACCTGATGCAGTCACCTGACGCGTCAGCTGATCGGAAGTATCGCGATGACGCGGGCGCCCGGCCGGTTTAACCTATCAGTGGATGCGTCAGGAGACTTCATCCCTGATTACCGGCAGCTCCTGCAGCGATCGGACGGGATCAGACTCCGCTCGAGGAGCTACCGGTAATCAGCACATAAGTATTTTTTTTTTGCACCGATGCATCTGCTGATTGTGTAAACGGCTTTTATACAATCAGCTGATGTGTGATGTGATTCAGGCACTTGAACCTGACACATCAACTGATCACTTTGCCTTCCAGCAAACCGATCAGATGATATTGGATCCGGATTGGACGGCGCGAGACCCTGACCCAGGATTACTGCGGAGGGGGGTTCTTTATTTCAATAAAGATGGAGTCACTAATTGTGTTGTGTTTTATTTCTAATAAAAATATTTTTCTGTGTGTTGTGGGTTTTTTTTATCTTTACTAGAAATTCATGGTGGCCATGCCTAATATTGGCGTGACACCATGAATTTCGGGCTTAGGGCCAGCTGATAATATACAGCTAGCCCTAACCCCATTATTACCCAGTGAGCCACCCGGCATCAGGGCAGCTGGAAGAGTTGGATACAGCGCCAGAAGATGGCGTTTCTATGAAAGCGCCATTTTCTGGGGTGGCTGCGGACTGCAATTCGCAGCGGGGGTGCCCAGAAAGCATGGGCACCCTGCACTGTGGATTCCAATCCCCAGCTGCCTAGTAGTACCCGGCTGGACACAAAAATTAGGCGAAGCTCACGTCATATTTTTTTTTTTTTTTTTTTTTAATTATTTCATGATATTCATGAAATGAAATAAAAAAAAAAGGGCTTCTCTATATTTTTGGTTCCCAGCCGGGTATAAATAGGCAGCTGGGGGTTGGGGGCAGCCCGTACCTGCCTGCTGTACCCGGCTAGCATACAAAAATATGGCGAAGCTCACGTCATTTTTTTTTGTTTGGGGGGGGGGGCAAAGAAATCCTGCATACAGTCCTGGAGGGAGGATGCTGAGCCTTGTAGTTCGACAGCTGCTGTCTGCTCTCCTGCATACACTATTGGATGGAGGATGCTGAGCCTTGTAGGTCTGCTCCCACTGACTCTCCCTCCAGCATACAGTCCTGGATGGAGCATGCTGAGCCTTGTAGTTCTGCAACTGCTGTCTGCTCTCCTGCATACACTATTGGATGGAGTATGCTGAGCCTTGTAGTTCTGCAGCTGCATACACTAGTGGAGAATGAAGAACATATTGAAGGAAATGACATCAGACTTTTTTTTGTTCCACTGATAAAAACGCACCAAATTTTTTTTTTTGGCGCTGGTGCGTTTGTGCGTTTTTTGCCGCAAAAACCGCACAAAAACGCAGCATCAAAAAAACGCAGTGTGTGAACCTAGCCTAACTCCGACACCCTTATCTACAGTCAGAGACCTCTGTTTACGAATTCAAAGTGGTCATCAGTAGTGAAATGAATTAACCACATTATACACGCTCTCCATGGAACAGATGAGGCCAGAGGGGAAGGTGCCAGCTGTCCGGCACAACACGTCCTACAGGTGGTGACATACTGAACTACAAGGGCTGGACACTTACATACCACTATGGGTTACATTGCTGAAACTGGAAGAAAAAGTAGAAACACTTCCTAGAAGTCAGTTTGCTTCCTTCATTTTTATACAGGCCTCTAAAAATTACAGCTGGATTCTGATTGGTTGTGGAAGATTTCACAATTATATTTTTTACCTTCCACTTATAAAAGTGGTTGCTTCTAAAATACCACAGATGGCAATAAATATGGCCGATGTTACGCCACTAGATGGATGAGCACCAAGCATTCACAGGACCCGGAGGGAGGGGGATCCTCAGTGCCACAGCACCCGGGGATGGAGGGGCGTGGGGGATCCTCAGTGCCACAGCACCCGGGGATGGAGGGGCGTGGGGGATCCTCAGTGCCACAGCACCCGGGGATGGAGGGGCGTGGGGGATCCTCAGTGCCACAGCACCCGGGGATGGAGAGGCGTGGGGGATCCTCAGTGCCACAGCACCCGGGGATGGAGGGGCGTGGGGGATCCTCAGTGCCACAGCACCCGGGGATGGAGGGGCGTGGGGGATCCTCAGTGCCACAGCACCCGGGGATGCAGGGGCGTGGGGGATCCTCAGTGCCACAGCACCCGGGGATGCAGGGGCGTGGGGGATCCTCAGTGCCACAGCACCCGGGGATGGAGGGGCGTGGGGGATCCTCAGTGCCACAGCACCCGGGGATGGAGGGGCGTGGGGGATCCTCAGTGCCACAGCACCCGGGGATGGAGGGCCGTGGGGGATCCTCAGTGCCACAGCACCCGGGGATGGAGGGCCGTGGGGGATCCTCAGTGCCACAGCACCCGGGGATGGAGGGGCGTGGGGGATCCTCAGTGCCACAGCACCCGGGGATGGAGGGGGGGGTGTGGATCCTTGGTGCCACAGCATTCGGGGATGGGGGGGTGTGGATCCTTGGTGCCACACCACCGTTCAGATCTGTCACTCGACACCAGCTGTTATCCGGCCTGTCTCCATCAGCTCTGTCCATGCACTGGTGGGCCAACCCTGATATCCTCCTAGAATGTGTCCATTCAGCCCTTAGAGCTCTTATCCGGCCTGTCTCCATCACCTATGTCCCTGCAGTAGAGATAACCCCTTAGTTCCTCCTGTCAGCAGTACCATTTTATCACCTGCAGTGGAGTAACAGCCACTTTCTAGTTCCTCCTTTCAGCAGTACCACTCTATCTAGTCTATTCACCCCTCACCTCTGCAGTGGATGTACCTTCCCCCTTTAGTTTCTCCTGTCAGCAGTAGCAGTGTTCTTTCTGATCTGTTCTCCCCTCAGCTCTGAAGTGGAGGTAGCAGCCCCCCTTAGAATGCTACTGCTAACAGGAGGAACTATGTGGTCTGTTCTCCCCTCAGTAGTGGAGGTAGCAGACTCCCTTAGTTCCTCCTGTCAGCAGTACCATTCTATGTGGTCTGTTCTCCCCTCAGCTCTGCAGTGGAGGTAGGAGCCCCCTTAGCTCCTCCTGTCAGGAGGACCATTCTGTGTGGTCTGTTCTCCCCTCAGTAGTGGAGGTAGCAGCCCCCCTTAGTTCCTCCTGTCAGCAGTACCATTCTATGTGGTCTGTTCTCCCCTCACCAGTGGCGGTAGCAGCCCCCCCTTAGTTCTTCCTGTCAGCAGAACCATTCTATGTGGTCTGTTCTCCCCTCACCAGTAGCGGTAGCAGCCCCATCCCTAGTTCCTCCTGTCAGCAGTACCATTCTATGTGGTCTGTTCTCCCCTCAGCAGTGGAGGTAGCAGCCCCCCTTAGTTCCTCCTGTCAGCAGTACCATTCTATGTGGTCTGTTCTCCCCTCAGCAGTGGAGGTAGCAGCCCCCCTTAGTTCCTCCTGTCAGCAGTACCATTCTATGTGGTCTGTTCTCCCCTCAGCAGTGGAGGTAGCAGCCCCCCTTAGTTCCTCCTGTCAGCAGTACCATTCTATGTGGTCTGTTCTCCCCTCAGCAGTGGAGATAGCAGCCCCCCTTAGTTCCTCCTGTCAGCAGTACCATTCTATGTGGTCTGTTCTCCCCTCAGCAGTGGAGGTAGCAGCCCCCCTTAGTTCCTCCTGTCAGCAGTACCATTCTATATGGTCTGTTCTCCCCTCAGCAGTGGAGGTAGCAGCCCCCTTAGTTCCTCCTGTCAGCAGTACCATTCTATGTGGTCTGTTCTCCCCTCAGCAGTGGAGGTAGCAGCCCCCCTTATTTCCTCCTGTCAGCAGTACCATTCTATGTGGTCTGTTCTCCCCTCAGCAGTGGAGGTAGCAGCCCCCCTTAGTTCCTCCTGTCAGCAGTACCATTCTATGTGGTCTGTTCTCCCCTCAGCAGTGGAGGTAGCAGCCCCCCTTAGTTCCTCCTGTCAGCAGTACCATTCTATGTGGTCTGTTCTCCCCTCAGCAGTGGAGGTAGCAGCCCCCCTTAGTTCCTCCTGTCAGCAGTACCATTCTATGTGGTCTGTTCTCCCCTCAGCAGTAGAGGTAGCAGCCCCCCTTAGTTCCTCCTGTCAGCAGTACCATTCTATGTGGTCTGTTCTCCCCTCACCAGTGGAGGTAGCAGCCCTCCTTATTTCCTCCTGTCAGCAGTACCATTCTATGTGGTCTGTTCTCCCCTCAGCAGTGGAGGTAGCAGCCCCCCTTAGTTCCTCCTGTCAGCAGTACCATTCTATGTGGTCTGTTCTCCCAGGGAAGGTACCAGCCCCCCTTAGTTCCTCCTGTCAGCAGTACCATTCTATGTGGTCTGTTCTCCCCTCAGCAGTGGAGGTACCAGCCCCCCTTAGTTCCTCCTGTCAGCAGTACCATTCTATGTGGTCTGTTCTCCCCTCAGCAGTGAAGGTAGCAGCCCCCCTTAGTTCCTCCTGTCAGCAGTACCATTCTATGTGGTCTGTTCTCCCCTCAGCAGTGAAGGTAGCAGCCCCCCTTAGTTCCTCCTGTCAGCAGTACCATTCTATGTGGTCTGTTCTCCCCTCAGCAGTGAAGGTAGCAGCCCCCCTTAGTTCCTCCTGTCAGCAGTATCATTCTATGTGGTCTGTTCTCCCCTCAGTAGTGGAGGTAGCAGCCCCCCTTAGTTCCTCCTGTCAGCAGTACCATTCTATGTGGTCTGTTCTCCCAGGGAAGGTACCAGCCCCCCTTAGTTCCTTCTGTCAGCAGTACCATTCTATGTGGTCTGTTCTCCCCTCAGCAGTGGAGGTACCAGCCCCCCTTAGTTCCTCCTGTCAGCAGTACCATTCTATGTGGTCTGTTCTCCCCTCAGCAGTGAAGGTAGCAGCCCCCCTTAGTTCCTCCTGTCAGCAGTACCATTCTGTGTGGTCTGTTCTCCCAGGGAAGGTACCAGCCCCCCTTAGTTCCTCCTGTCAGCAGTATCATTCTATGTGGTCTGTTCTCCCCTCAGTAGTGGAGGTAGCAGCCCCCTTAGTTCCTCCTGTCACAGCTCCTATCAGGACCATTCGCACATGCTGCACTTACCGATCCCCAGTCCCACGACCACCCGGCCGCCGAGCAGCGTCTCCTTGTCCCGGGCAGCGGCCAGCAGCACGGCCCCGGCTGTGAAGAGCAGGCTGGCCAGGAGGATGCACGGTCTGCGCCCCGCCATGCCGTTCAGCACTCCGCCGGCCAGGGCAGACAGCGCCGCCGCGCCCACCGTGCTGGACACCAGCAGCTCCTGCCACAGCGCGGACAGGTTCATGTCCTTCTTGAGGAGCAGCATGGCCCCGGACACCACCCCGGTGTCATAGCCGAAGAGGAAGCCTCCGAGGGCAGAGAACACGGACACCACATAGACGAACGCCGGGGTGACGTCCTGCTGGAACTGCCTGCGGGCCGCCCGCTCCAGCTGCTCTCCGGAGGCGCCGCTCGCCTGGCTGCTGATGCTGGTGCAGGAGTCGGCGGCGATCAGGCTGCGCTCCCCGGCGCCCTCCTCATGCTTCCTCCGCCTCTTCTCCCCCATCAGGTTGCTCAGGCTCCGCAGGGTGTACTCCACATTATCGCTCGCCTTGCGGGACATAGGTAACGTGGTGGGCGGCTGTGATGGCCACGCCAGCTGCCGGGGCCGCTGTAGTCAGGCTGCTCGCGGGACGGGTGCCCAGGACATATGTGAGGAGCCTCCGCCCAGAATCCGTCCCCGCCGGCGGCAGCAGCGGTCACAGCGCGCGCCCAGCTCCTCACTTTCCGGAGACTTTACACATGTTTTACTGTTTTCCCTCCAGTAACCGGCTAAGACCGAGAAACAGCGGCGGGGGGCGGACCGGCGGCACTGAGCGACCACACGGAGGAACAGCGCTGTCAAACTGGAGGGGCGGGGCTACAGATCACATGACCCGCAGCAGCTGATTGCTGACGTCACACGGAGGTTTCATAGGTGTTCTCGCCTCAGGTCAGCAGCGCTTCTCTTTGTGATCCCCGTGCTGACGGCGGAGGGGAGGGGCCGTATACACTGTCACCTATCCATCCAGGGGAGGGGCCGTATACACTGTCACCTATCCATCCAGGGGAGGGGCCGTATACACTGTCACCTATCTATCCAGGGGAGGGGCCGTATACACTGTCACCTATCCATCCAGGGGAGGGGCCGTATACACTGTCACCTATCTATCCAGGGGAGGGGCCGTATACACTGTCACCTATCCATCCAGGGGAGGGGCCGTATACACTGTCACCTATCCATCCAGGGGAGGGGCCGTATACACTGTCACCTATCTATCCAGGGGAGGGGCCGTATACACTGTCACCTATCCATCCAGGGGAGGGGCCGTATACACTGTCACCTATCTATCCAGGGGAGGGGCCGTATACACTGTCACCTACCTATCCAGGGGAGGGGCCGTATACACTGTCACCTATCCATCCAGGGGAGGGGCCGTATACACTGTCACCTATCCATCCAGGGGAGGGGCCGTATACACTGTCACCTATCTATCCAGGGGAGGGGCCGTATACACTGTCACCTATCCATCCAGGGGAGGGGCCGTATACACTGTCACCTATCCATCCAGGGGAGGGGCCGTATACACTGTCACCTATCTATCCAGGGGAGAGGCCGTATACACTGTCACCTATCCATCCAGGGGAGGGGCCGTATACACTGTCACCTATCCATCCAGGGGAGGGGCCGTATACACTGTCACCTATCCATCCAGGGGAGGGGCCGTATACACTGTCACCTATCTATCCAGAGGAGGGGCCGTATACACTGTCACCTATCCATCCAGGGGAGGGGCCGTATACACTGTCACCTATCCATCCAGGGGAGAGGCCGTATACACTGTCACCTATCCATCCAGGGGAGAGGCCGTATACACTGTCACCTATCCATCCAGGGGAGGGGCCGTATACACTGTCACCTATCCATCCAGGGGAGGGGCCGTATACACTGTCACCTATCTATCCAGGGGAGGGGCCGTATACACTGTCACCTATCCATCCAGGGGAGGGGCCGTATACACTGTCACCTATCTATCCAGGGGAGGGGCCGTATACACTGTCACCTATCCATCCAGGGGAGGGGCCGTATACACTGTCACCTATCCATCCAGGGGAGGGGCCGTATACACTGTCACCTATCTATCCAGGGGAGGGGCCGTATACACTGTCACCTATCCATCCAGGGGAGGGGCCGTATACACTGTCACCTATCTATCCAGGGGAGGGGCCGTATACACTGTCACCTACCTATCCAGGGGAGGGGCCGTATACACTGTCACCTATCCATCCAGGGGAGGGGCCGTATACACTGTCACCTATCCATCCAGGGGAGGGGCCGTATACACTGTCACCTATCTATCCAGGGGAGGGGCCGTATACACTGTCACCTATCCATCCAGGGGAGGGGCCGTATACACTGTCACCTATCCATCCAGGGGAGGGGCCGTATACACTGTCACCTATCTATCCAGGGGAGAGGCCGTATACACTGTCACCTATCCATCCAGGGGAGGGGCCGTATACACTGTCACCTATCCATCCAGGGGAGGGGCCGTATACACTGTCACCTATCCATCCAGGGGAGGGGCCGTATACACTGTCACCTATCTATCCAGAGGAGGGGCCGTATACACTGTCACCTATCCATCCAGGGGAGGGGCCGTATACACTGTCACCTATCCATCCAGGGGAGAGGCCGTATACACTGTCACCTATCCATCCAGGGGAGAGGCCGTATACACTGTCACCTATCCATCCAGGGGAGGGGCCGTATACACTGTCACCTATCCATCCAGGGGAGGGGCCGTATACACTGTCACCTATCCATCCAGGGGAGAGGCCGTATACACTGTCACCTATCCATCCAGGGGAGGGGCCGTATACACTGTCACCTATCCATCCAGGGGAGGGGCCGTATACACTGTCACCTATCTATCCAGGGGAGGGGCCGTATACACTGTCACCTATCCATCCAGGGGAGGGGCCGTATACACTGTCACCTATCCATCCAGGGGAGGGGCCGTATACACTGTCACCTATCCATCCAGGGGAGGGGCCGTATACACTGTCACCTATCTATCCAGGGGAGAGGCCGTATACACTGTCACCTATCCATCCAGGGGAGAGGCCGTATACACTGTCACCTATCCATCCAGGGGAGAGGCCGTATACACTGTCACCTATCCATCCAGGGGAGAGGCCGTATACACTGTCACCTATCCATCCAGGGGAGGGGCCGTATACACTGTCACCTATCCATCCAGGGGAGAGGCCGTATACACTGTCACCTATCCATCCAGGGGAGGGGCCGTATACACTGTCACCTATCCATCCAGGGGAGGGGCCGTATACACTGTCACCTATCTATCCAGGGGAGGGGCCGTATACACTGTCACCTATCCATCCAGGGGAGGGGCCGTATACACTGTCACCTATCCATCCAGGGGAGGGGCCGTATACACTGTCACCTATCCATCCAGGGGAGGGGCCGTATACACTGTCACCTATCCATCCAGGGGAGGGGCCGTATACACTGTCACCTATCTATCCAGAGGAGGGGCCGTATACACTGTCACCTATCCATCCAGAGGAGGGTCCGTATACACTGTCACCTATCCATCCAGGGGAGGGGCCGTATACACTGTCACCTATCCATCCAGGGGAGGGGCCGTATACACTGTCACCTATCCATCCAGGGGAGGGGCCGTATACACTGTCACCTATCTATCCAGAGGAGGGGCCGTATACACTGTCACCTATCCATCCAGAGGAGGGTCCGTATACACTGTCACCTATCCATCCAGGGGAGGGGCCGTATACACTGTCACCTATCCATCCAGGGGAGGGGCCGTATACACTGTCACCTATCCATCCAGGGGAGGGGCCGTATACACTGTCACCTATCCATCCAGGGGAGGGGCCGTATACACTGTCACCTATCCATCCAGGGGAGGGGCCGTATACACTGTCTCCTATCCATCCAGGGGAGGGGCCGTATACACTGTCACCTATCCATCCAGGGGAGGGGCCGTATACACTGTCACCTATCTATCCAGAGGAGGGGCCGTATACACTGTCACCTATCTATCCAGAGGAGGGTCCGTATACACTGTCACCTATCTATCCAGGGGAGGGGCCGTATACACTGTCACCTATCTATCCAGAGGAGGGGCCGTATACACTGTCACCTATCCATCCAGGGGAGGGGCCGTATACACTGTCACCTATCCATCCAGGGGAGGGGCCGTATACACTGTCACCTATCCATCCAGGGGAGGGGCCGTATACACTGTCACCTATCCATCCAGGGGAGGGGCCGTATGCACTGTCACCTATCCATCCAGGGGAGGGGCCGTATACACTGTCACCTATCCATGCAGGAGAGGGGCCGTATACACTGTCACCTATCTATCCAGGGGAGGGGCCGTATACACTGTCACCTATCTATCCAGAGGAGGGGCCGTATACACTGTCACCTATCCATCCAGGGGAGGGGCCGTATACACTGTCACCTATCCATCCAGGGGAGGGGCCGTATACACTGTCACCTATCTATCCAGAGGAGGGGCCGTATACACTGTCACCTATCCATCCAGGGGAGGGGCCGTATACACTGTCACCTATCCATCCAGGGGAGGGGCCGTATACACTGTCACCTATCCATCCAGGGGAGGGGCCGTATACACTGTCACCTATCCATCCAGAGGAGGGGCCGTATACACTGTCACCTATCTATCCAGGAGAGGGGCCATATACACTGTCACCTATCCATCCAGAGGAGGGGCCGTATACACTGTCACCTATCTATCCAGAGGAGGGGCCGTATACACTGTCACCTATCCATCCAGGGGAGGGGCCGTATACACTGTCACCTATCCATCCAGGGGAGGGGCCGTATACACTGTCACCTATCCATCCAGGGGAGGGGCCGTATACACTGTCACCTATCCATCCAGAGGAGGGGCCGTATACACTGTCACCTATCCATCCAGGGGAGGGGCCGTATACACTGTCACCTATCCATCCAGAGGAGGGGCCGTATACACTGTCACCTATCCATCCAGGGGAGGGGCCGTATACACTGTCACCTATCCATCCAGGGGAGGGGCCGTATACACTGTCACCTATCCATCCAGGGGAGGGGCCGTATACACTGTCACCTATCTATCCAGGGGAGGGGCCGTATACACTGTCACCTATCCATCCAGGGGAGGGGCCGTATACACTGTCACCTATCCATCCAGGGGAGGGGCCGTATACACTGTCACCTATCCATCCAGAGGAGGGGCCGTATACACTGTCACCTATCTATCCAGGAGAGGGGCCATATACACTGTCACCTATCCATCCAGAGGAGGGGCCGTATACACTGTCACCTATCTATCCAGAGGAGGGGCCGTATACACTGTCACCTATCCATCCAGGGGAGGGGCCGTATACACTGTCACCTATCCATCCAGGGGAGGGGCCGTATACACTGTCACCTATCCATCCAGGGGAGGGGCCGTATACACTGTCACCTATCCATCCAGAGGAGGGGCCGTATACACTGTCACCTATCCATCCAGGGGAGGGGCCGTATACACTGTCACCTATCCATCCAGAGGAGGGGCCGTATACACTGTCACCTATCCATCCAGGGGAGGGGCCGTATACACTGTCACCTATCCATCCAGGGGAGGGGCCGTATACACTGTCACCTATCCATCCAGGGGAGGGGCCGTATACACTGTCACCTATCTATCCAGGGGAGGGGCCGTATACACTGTCACCTATCCATCCAGGGGAGGGGCCGTATACACTGTCACCTATCCATCCAGGGGAGGGGCCGTATACACTGTCACCTATCCATCCAGGGGAGGGGCCGTATACACTGTCACCTATCCATCCAGGGGAGGGGCCGTATACACTGTCACCTATCCATCCAGGGGAGGGGCTGTATACACTGTCACCTATCCATCCAGGGGAGGGGCCGTATACACTGTCACCTATCCATCCAGGGGAGGGGCCGTATACACTGTCACCTATCTATCCAGGGGAGGGGCCGTATACACTGTCACCTATCCATCCAGGGGAGGGGCCGTATACACTGTCACCTATCCATCCAGGGGAGGGGCCGTATACACTGTCACCTATCCATCCAGGGGAGGGGCCGTATACACTGTCACATATCTATCCAGGGGAGGGGCCGTATACACTGTCACCTATCCATCCAGGGAGGGGCCGTATACACTGTCACCTATCCATCCAGGGGAGGGGCCGTATACACTGTCACCTATCCATGCAGGGGAGGGGCCGTATACACTTTCACCTATCTATCCAGGGGAGGGGCCGTATACACTGTCACCTATCTATCCAGGGGAGGGGCCGTATACACTGTCACCTATCTATCCTGGGGAGGGGCCGTATACACTGTCACCTATCCATCCAGGGGAGTGGCCGTATACACTGTCACCTATCCATCCAGGGGAGGGGCCGTATACACTGTCACCTATCCATCCAGGGGAGGGGCCGTATACACTGTCACCTATCCATCCAGGGGAGGGGCCGTATACACTGTCACCTATCCATCCAGGAGAGGGGCCGTATACACTGTCACCTATCCATCCAGGGGAGGGGCCGTATACACTGTCACCTATCTATCCACGGGAGGGGCCGTATAAACTGTCACCTATCCATCCAGGGGAGGGGCCGTATACACTTTCACCTATCTATCCAGGGGAGGGGCCGTATACACTGTCACCTATCTATCCAGGGGAGGGGCCGTATACACTGTCACCTATCTATCCAGGGGAGGGGCCGTATACACTGTCACCTATCTATCCAGGGGAGGGGCCGTGTACACTGTCACCTATCCGTCCAGGGGAGGGGCCGTATACACTGTCACCTATCCGTCCAGGGGAGGGACTGTATACACTGTCACCTATCTATCCAGGGGAGGGGCCGTATACACTGTCACCTATCTATCCAGGGGAGGGGCCGTATACACTGTCACCTATCCATCCAGGGGAGGGGCCGTATACACTGTCACCTATCTATCCACGGGAGGGGCCGTATACACTGTCACCTATCCATCCAGGGGAGGGGCCGTATACACTGTCACGTATCTATCCAGGGGAAGGGCCGTATACACTGTCACCTATCTATCCAGGGGAGGGGCCGTATACACTGTCACCTATCTATCCAGGGGAGGGGCCGTATACACTGTCACCTATCTATCCACGGGAGGGGCCGTATACACTGTCACCTATCTATCCAGGGGAGGGGCCGTATACACTTTCACCTATCTATACAGGGGAGGGGCCGTATACACTGTCACCTATCTATCCAGAGGAGGGGCCGTATACACTGTCACCTATCTATCCAGAGGAGGGGCCGTATACACTGTCACCTATCCATCCAGGGGAGGGGCCGTATACACTGTCACCTATCCATCCAGGGGAGGGGCCGTATACACTGTCACCTATCTATCCAGAGGAGGGGCCGTATACACTGTCACCTATCCATCCAGAGGAGGGTCCGTATACACTGTCACCTATCCATCCAGGGGAGGGGCCGTATACACTGTCACCTATCCATCCAGGGGAGGGGCCGTATACACTGTCACCTATCCATCCAGGGGAGGGGCCGTATACACTGTCACCTATCTATCCAGAGGAGGGGCCGTATACACTGTCACCTATCCATCCAGAGGAGGGTCCGTATACACTGTCACCTATCCATCCAGGGGAGGGGCCGTATACACTGTCACCTATCCATCCAGGGGAGGGGCCGTATACACTGTCACCTATCCATCCAGGGGAGGGGCCGTATACACTGTCACCTATCCATCCAGGGGAGGGGCCGTATACACTGTCACCTATCCATCCAGGGGAGGGGCCGTATACACTGTCTCCTATCCATCCAGGGGAGGGGCCGTATACACTGTCACCTATCCATCCAGGGGAGGGGCCGTATACACTGTCACCTATCTATCCAGAGGAGGGGCCGTATACACTGTCACCTATCTATCCAGAGGAGGGTCCGTATACACTGTCACCTATCTATCCAGGGGAGGGGCCGTATACACTGTCACCTATCTATCCAGAGGAGGGGCCGTATACACTGTCACCTATCCATCCAGGGGAGGGGCCGTATACACTGTCACCTATCCATCCAAGGGAGGGGCCGTATACACTGTCACCTATCTATCCAGGGGAGGGGCCGTATACACTGTCACCTATCCATCCAGGGGAGGGGCCGTATACACTGTCACCTATCCATCCAGGGGAGGGGCCGTATACACTGTCACCTATCTATCCAGGGGAGGGGCCATATACACTGTCACCTATCCATCCAGGGGAGGGGCCGTATACACTGTCACCTATCCATCCAGGGGAGGGGCCGTATACACTGTCACCTATCCATCCAGGGGAGGGGCCGTATACACTGTCACCTATCCATCCAGGGGAGGGGCCGTATACACTGTCACCTATCTATCCTGGAGAGGGGCCGTATACACTGTCACCTATCTATCCAGGAGAGGGGCCGTATACACTGTCACCTATCTATCCAGAGGAGGGGCCGTATACACTGTCACCTATCTATCCAGAGGAGGGTCCGTATACACTGTCACCTATCTATCCAGGAGAGGGGCCGTATACACTGTCACCTATCTATCCAGAGGAGGGGCCGTATACACTGTCACCTATCTATCCAGAGGAGGGTCCGTATACACTGTCACCTATCTATCCAGGGGAGGGGCCGTATACACTGTCACCTATCTATCCAGAGGAGGGGCCGTATACACTGTCACCTATCCATCCAGGGGAGGGGCCGTATACACTGTCACCTATCCATCCAAGGGAGGGGCCGTATACACTGTCACCTATCTATCCAGGGAGGGGCCGTATACACTGTCACCTATCCATCCAGGGAGGGGCCGTATACACTGTCACCTATCCATCCAGGGGAGGGGCCGTATACACTGTCACCTATCTATCCAGGGGAGGGGCCATATACACTGTCACCTATCCATCCAGGGGAGGGGCCGTATACACTGTCACCTATCCATCCAGGGGAGGGGCCGTATACACTGTCACCTATCCATCCAGGGGAGGGGCCGTATACACTGTCACCTATCTATCCTGGAGAGGGGCCGTATACACTGTCACCTATCTATCCAGGAGAGGGGCCGTATACACTGTCACCTATCCATCCAGAGGAGGGGCCGTATACACTGTCACCTATCTATCCAGAGGAGGGTCCGTATACACTGTCACCTATCCATCCAGGGGAGGGGCCGTATACACTGTCACCTATCCATCCAGGGGAGGGGCCGTATACACTGTCACCTATCCATCCAGGGGAGGGGCCGTATGCACTGTCACCTATCCATCCAGGGGAGGGGCCGTATACACTGTCACCTATCCATCCAGGAGAGGGGCCGTATACACTGTCACCTATCCATGCAGGAGAGGGGCCGTATACACTGTCACCTATCTATCCAGGGGAGGGGCCGTATACACTGTCACCTATCTATCCAGAGGAGGGCCGTATACACTGTCACCTATCTATCCAGGGGAGGGGCCGTATACACTGTCACCTATCCATCCAGGGGAGGGGCCGTATACACTGTCACCTATCCATCCAGGGGAGGGGCCGTATACACTGTCACCTATCCATCCAGGGGAGGGCCGTATACACTGTCACCTATCCATCCAGGGGAGGGGCCGTAAACACTGTCACCTATCCATGCAGGAGAGGGGCCGTATACACTGTCACCTATCCATCCAGGGGAGGGGCCGTATACACTGTCACCTATCCATCCAGGGGAGGGGCCGTATACACTGTCACCTATCCATCCAGGGAGGGGCCGTATACACTGTCACCTATCCATCCAGGGGAGGGGCCGTATACACTGTCACCTATCCATCTAGGGGAGGGGCCGTATACACTGTCACCTATCCATCCAGGGGAGGGGCCGTATACACTGTCACCTATCCATCCAGGGGAGGGGCCGTATACACTGTCACCTATCCATCCAGGGGAGGGGCCGTAAACACTGTCACCTATCCATGCAGGAGAGGGGCCGTATACACTGTCACCTATCTATCCAGGGGAGGGGCCGTATACACTGTCACCTATCCATCCAGGGGAGGGGCCGTATACACTGTCACCTATCCATCCAGGGGAGGGGCCGTATACACTGTCACCTATCCATCCAGGGGAGGGGCCGTATACACTGTCACCTATCCATCCAGGGGAGGGGCCGTATACACTGTCACCTATCCATCCAGGGGAGGGGCCGTATACACTGTCACCTATCCATCCAGGGGAGGGGCCGTATACACTGTCACCTATCCATCCAGGGGAGGGGGCCGTATACACTGTCACCTATCTATCCAGAGGAGGGTCCGTATACACTGTCACCTATCTATCCAGGGGAGGGGCCGTATACACTTTCACCTATCTATCCAGAGGAGGGGCCGTATACACTGTCACCTATCCATCCAGGGGAGGGGCCGTATACACTGTCACCTATCCATCCAGGGGAGGGGCCGTATACACTGTCACCTATCCATCCAGGGGAGGGGCCGTATACACTGTCACCTATCCATCCAGGGGAGGGGCCGTATACACTGTCACCTATCCATCCAGGGGAGGGGCCGTATACACTGTCACCTATCCATCCAGGGGAGGGGCCGTATACACTGTCACCTATCTATCCAGAGGAAGGGCCGTATACACTGTCACCTATCTATCCAGAGGAGGGTCCGTATACACTGTCACCTATCTATCCAGGGGAGGGGCCGTATACACTTTCACCTATCTATCCAGAGGAGGGGCCGTATACACTGTCACCTATCTATCCAGGGGAGGGGCCGTATACACTGTCACCTATCCATCCAGGGGAGGGGCCGTATACACTGTCACCTATCCATCCAGGGTAGGGGCCGTATACACGGTCATCTATCTATCCAGAGGAGGGGCCGTATACACTGTCACCTATCCATCCAGGGGAGGGGCCGTATACACTGTCACCTATCCATCCAGGGGAGGGGCCGTATACACTGTCACCTATCCATCCAGGGGAGGGGCCGTATACACTGTCACCTATCCATCCAGAGGAGGGGCCGTATACACTGTCACCTATCCATCCAGGGGAGGGGCCGTATACACTGTCACCTATCCATCCAGAGGAGGGGCCGTATACACTGTCACCTATCCATCCAGGGGAGGGGCCGTATACACTGTCACCTATCCATCCAGGGGAGGGGCCGTATACACTGTCACCTATCCATCCAGGGGAGGGGCCGTATACACTGTCACCTATCCATCCAGGGGAGGGGCCGTATGCACTGTCACCTATCCATCCAGGGGAGGGGCCGTATACACTGTCACCTATCCATGCAGGAGAGGGGCCGTATACACTGTCACCTATCTATCCAGGGGAGGGGCCGTATACACTGTCACCTATCTATCCAGGAGGAGGGGCCGTATACACTGTCACCTATCTATCCAGGGGAGGGGCCGTATACACTGTCACCTATCCATCCAGGGAGGGGCCGTATACACTGTCACCTATCCATCCAGGGGAGGGGCCGTATACACTGTCACCTATCCATCCAGGGGAGGGGCCGTATACACTGTCACCTATCCATCCAGGGGAGGGGCCGTATACACTGTCACCTATCCATCCAGGGGAGGGGCCGTATACACTGTCACCTATCCATCCAGGGGAGGGGCCGTATACACTGTCACCTATCCATCCAGGGAGGTGCCGTAAACACTGTCACCTATCCATGCTGGAGAGGGGCCGTATACACTGTCACCTATCTATCCAGGGGAGGGGCCGTATACACTGTCACCTATCCATCCAGGGGATGGGCTGTATACACTGTCACCTATCCATCCAGGGGAGGGGCCGTATACACTGTCACCTATCCATCCAGGGAAGGGGCCGTATACACTGTCACCTATCCATCCAGGGGAGGGGCCGTATACACTGTCACCTATCCATCCAGGGGAGGGGCCGTATACACTGTCACCTATCCATCCAGGGGAGGGGCCGTATACACTGTCACCTATCCATCCAGGGGAGGGGCCGTATACACTGTCACCTATCCATCCAGGGGAAGGGCCGTATACACTGTCACGGTCACCTATCCATCCAGGGGAGGGGCCGTATACACTGTCACCTATCCATGCAGGAGAGGGGCCGTATACACTGTCACCTATCCATGCAGGAGAGGGGCCGTATACACTGTCACCTATCCATCCAGGGGAGGGGCCGTATACACTGTCACCTATCCATGCAGGAGAGGGGCCGTATACACTGTCACCTATCCATGCAGGAGAGGGGGCCGTATACACTGTCACCTATCTATCCAGGGGAGGGGCCGTATACACTGTCACCTATCTATCCAAAGGAGGGGCCGTATAAACTGTCACCTATCTATCCAGGGGAGGGGCCGTATACACTGTCACCTATCCATCCAGGGGAGGGGCCGTATACACTGTCACCTATCCATGCAGGAGAGGGGCCGTATACACTGTCACCTATCCATGCAGGGGAGGGGCCGTATACACTGTCACCTATCCATCCAGGGGAGGGGCCGTATACACTGTCACCTATCCATCCAGGGGAGGGGCCGTATACACTGTCACCTATCCATCCAGGGGAGGGGCCGTATACACTGTCACCTATCCATCCAGGGGAGGGGCCGTATACACTGTCACCTATCCATCCAGGGGAGGGGCCGTATACACTGTTACTTATCCATCCAGGGGAGGGGCCGTATACACTGTCATCTATCCATCCAGGGGAGGGGCCGTATACACTGTCACCTATCCATCCAGGGGAGGGGCCGTATACACTGTCACCTATCCATCCAGGGGAGGGGCCGTATACACTGTCACCTATCCATCCAGGGGAGGGGCCGTATACACTGTCACCTATCCATGCAGGAGAGGGGCCGTATACACTGTCACCTATCCATGCAGGAGAGGGGCCGTATACACTGTCACCTATCCATCCAGGGGAGGGGCCGTATACACTGTCACCTATCCATGCAGGAGAGGGGCCGTATACACTGTCACCTATCCATGCAGGAGAGGGGCCGTATACACTGTCACCTATCTATCCAGGGGAGGGGCCGTATACACTGTCACCTATCTATCCAGGGGAGGGGCCGTATACACTGTCACCTATCCATCCAGGGGAGGGGCCGTATACACTGTCACCTATCCATGCAGGAGAGGGGCCGTATACACTGTCACCTATCCATGCAGGAGAGGGGCCGTATACACTGTCACCTATCCATCCAGGGGAGGGGCCGTATACACTGTCACCTATCCATGCAGGAGAGGGGCCGTATACACTGTCACCTATCCATGCAGGAGAGGGGCCGTATACACTGTCACCTATCTATCCAGGGGAGGGGCCGTATACACTGTCACCTATCTATCCAAAGGAGGGGCCGTATACACTGTCACCTATCTATCCAGGGGAGGGGCCGTATACACTGTCACCTATCCATCCAGGGGAGGGGCCGTATACACTGTCACCTATCCATCCAGGGGAGGGGCCGTAAACACTGTCACCTATCCATGCAGGAGAGGGGCCGTATACACTGTCACCTATCCATGCAGGGGAGGGGCCGTATACACTGTCACCTATCCATCCAGGGGAGGGGCCGTATACACTGTCACCTATCCATCCAGGGGAGGGGCCGTATACACTGTCACCTATCCATCCAGGGGAGGGGCCGTATACACTGTCACCTATCCATCCAGGGGAGGGGCCGTATACACTGTCACCTATCTATCCAGGGGAGGGGCCGTATACACTGTCACCTATCCATCCAGGGGAGGGGCCGTATACACTGTCACCTATCCATCCAGGGGAGGGGCCGTATACACTGTCACCTATCCATCCAGGGGAGGGGCCGTATACACTGTCACCTATCCATCCAGGGGAGGGGCCGTATACACTGTCACCTATCCATCCAGGGGAGGGGCCGTATACACTGTCACCTATCCATCCAGGGGAGGGGCCGTATACACTGTCACCTATCCATCCAGGGGAGGGGCCGTATACACTGTCACCTATCCATGCAGGAGAGGGGCCGTATACACTGTCACCTATCCATGCAGGAGAGGGGCCGTATACACTGTCACCTATCCATCCAGGGGAGGGGCCGTATACACTGTCACCTATGCATGCAGGAGAGGGGCCATATACACTGTCACGTATCCATGCAGGAGAGGGGCCGTATACACTGTCACCTATCTATCCAGGGGAGGGGCCGTATACACTGTCACCTATCTATCCAGAGGAGGGGCCGTATACACTGTCACCTATCTATCCAGGGGAGGGGCCGTATACACTGTCACCTATCCATCCAGGGGAGGGGCCGTATACACTGTCACCTATCCATCCAGGGGAGGGGCCGTAAACACTGTCACCTATCCATGCAGGAGAGGGGCCGTATACACTGTCACCTATCCATGCAGGGGAGGGGCCGTATACACTGTCACCTATCCATCCGGGGGAGGGGCCGTATACACTGTCACCTATCCATCCGGGGGAGGGGCCGTATACACTGTCACCTATCCATCCAGGGGAGGGGCCGTATACACTGTCACCTATCCATCCAGGGGAGGGGCCGTATACACTGTCACCTATCCATCCAGGGGAGGGGCCGTATACACTGTCACCTATCCATCCAGGGGAGGGGCCGTATACACTGTCACCTATCCATCCAGGGGAGGGGCCGTATACACTGTCACCTATCCATCCAGGGGAGGGGCCGTATACACTGTCACCTATCCATCCAGGGGAGGGGCCGTATACACTGTCACCTATCCATCCAGGGGAGGGGCCGTATACACTGT
The DNA here is from genome assembly GCF_048569485.1 of Anomaloglossus baeobatrachus. Lineage (NCBI taxonomy): Eukaryota > Metazoa > Chordata > Amphibia > Anura > Aromobatidae > Anomaloglossus > Anomaloglossus baeobatrachus. The sequence continues at coordinate 365,550,904 of NC_134356.1, forward strand.
CACCTATCCATCCAGGGGAGGGGCCGTATACACTGTCACCTATCCATCCAGGGGAGGGGCCGTATACACTGTCACATATCCATCCAGGGGAGGGGCCGTATACACTGTCACCTATCCATCCAGGGGAGGGGCCGTATACACTGTCACCTATCCATCCAGGGGAGGGGCAGTATACACTGTCACCTATCCATGCAGGGGAGGGGCCGTATACACTTTCACCTATCTATCCAGGGGAGGGGCCGTATACACTGTCACCTATCTATCCAGGGGAGGGGCCGTATACACTGTCACCTATCTATCCTGGGGAGGGGCCGTATACACTGTCACCTATCCATCCAGGGGAGTGGCCGTATACACTGTCACCTATCCATCCAGGGTAGGGGCCGTATACACTGTCACCTATCCATCCAGGGGAGGGGCCGTATACACTGTCACCTATCCATCCAGGGGAGGGGCCGTATACACTGTCACCTATCTATCCAGGGGAGGGGCCGTATACACTGTCACCTATCCATCCAGGGGAGGGGCCGTATACACTGTCACCTATCCATCCAGGGGAGGGGCCGTATACACTGTCACCTATCCATCCAGGGGAGGAGCCGTATACACTGTCACCTATCCATCCAGGGGAGGGGCCGTATACACTGTCACCTATCCATCCAGGGGAGGGGCCGTATACACTGTCACCTATCCATCCAGGGGAGGGGCCGTATACACTGTCACCTATCCATCCAGGGGAGGGGCCGTATACACTGTCACCTATCCATCCAGGGGAGGGGCCGTATACACTGTCACCTATCCATCCAGGGGAGGGGCCATATACACTGTCACCTATCCATCCAGGGGAGGGGCCGTATACACTGTCACCTATCCATGCAGGAGAGGGGCCGTATACACTGTCACCTATCCATGCAGGAGGGGCCGTATACACTGTCACCTATCCATCCAGGGGAGGGGCCGTATACACTGTCACCTATCCATGCAGGAGAGGGGCCGTATACACTGTCACCTATCCATGCAGGAGAGGGGCCGTATACACTGTCACCTATCTATCCAGGGGAAGGGCCGTATACACTGTCACCTAACTATCCAGAGGAGGGGCCGTATACACTGTCACCTATCCATGCAGGGGAGGGGCCGTATACAGTGTCACCTATCCATCCAGGGGAGGGGCCGTATACACTGTCACCTATCCATCCAGGGGAGGGGCCGTAAACACTGTCACCTATCCATGCAGGAGAGGGGCCGTATACACTGTCACCTATCCATGCAGGGGAGGGGCCGTATACACTGTCACCTATCCATCCAGGGGAGGGGCCGTATACACTGTCACCTATCCATCCAGGGGAGGGGCCGTATACACTGTCACCTACCCATCCAGGGGAGGGGCCGTATACACTGTCACCTATCCATCCAGGGGAGGGGCCGTATACACTGTCACCTATCCATCCAGGGGAGGGGCCGTATACACTGTCACCTATCCATCCAGGGGAGGGGCCGTATACACTGTCACCTATCCATCCAGGGGAGGGGCCGTATACACTGTCACCTATCCATCCAGGGGAGGGGCCGTATACACTGTCACCTATCCATCCAGGGGAGGGGCCGTATACACTGTCACCTATCTATCCAGAGGAGGGGCCGTATACACAGTCACCTATCCATCCAGGGGAGGGGCCGTATACACTGTCACCTATCCATCCAGGGGAGGGGCCGTATACACTGTCACCTATCCATCCAGGGGAGGGGCCGTATACACTGTCACCTATCCATCCAGGGGAGGGGCCGTATACACTGTCACCTATCCATCCAGGGGAGGGGCCGTATACACTGTCACCTATCCATCCAGGGGAGGGGCCGTATACACTGTCACCTATCCATCCAGGGGAGGGGCCGTATACACTGTCACCTATCTATCCAGGGGAGGGGCCGTATACACTGTCACCTATCCATCCAGGGGAGGGGCCGTATACACTGTCACCTATCCATCCAGGGGAGGGGCCGTATACACTGTCACCTATCCATCCAGGGGAGGGGCCGTATACACTGTCACCTATCCATCCAGGGGAGGGGCCGTATACACTGTCACCTATCCATCCAGGGGAGGGGCTGTATACACTGTCACCTATCCATCCAGGGGAGGGGCCGTATACACTGTCACCTATCCATCCAGGGGAGGGGCCGTATACACTGTCACCTATCCATCCAGGGGAGGGGCCGTATACACTGTCACCTATCCATCCAGGGGAGGGGCCGTATACACTGTCACCTATCCATCCAGGGGAGGGGCCGTATACACTGTCACCTATCCATCCAGGGGAGGGGCCGTATACACTGTCACATATCTATCCAGGGGAGGGGCCGTATACACTGTCACCTATCCATCCAGGGGAGGGGCCGTATACACTGTCACCTATCCATCCAGGAGAGGGGCCGTATACACTGTCACCTATCCATGCAGGGGAGGGGCCGTATACACTTTCACCTATCTATCCAGGGGAGGGGCCGTATACACTGTCACCTATCTATCCAGGGGAGGGGCCGTATACACTGTCACCTATCTATCCTGGGGAGGGGCCGTATACACTGTCACCTATCCATCCAGGGGAGTGGCCGTATACACTGTCACCTATCCATCCAGGGTAGGGGCCGTATACACTGTCACCTATCCATCCAGGGGAGGGGCCGTATACACTGTCACCTATCCATCCAGGGGAGGGGCCGTATACACTGTCACCTATCTATCCAGGGGAGGGGCCGTATACACTGTCACCTATCCATCCAGGGGAGGGGCCGTATGCACTGTCACCTATCCATCCAGGGGAGGGGCCGTATACACTGTCACCTATCCATCCAGGGGAGGAGCCGTATACACTGTCACCTATCCATCCAGGGGAGGGGCCGTATACACTGTCACCTATCCATCCAGGGGAGGGGCCGTATACACTGTCACCTATCCATCCAGGGGAGGGGCCGTATACACTGTCACCTATTCATCCAGGGGAGGGGCCGTATACACTGTCACCTATCCATCCAGGGGAGGGGCCGTATACACTGTCACCTATCCATCCAGGGGAGGGGCCGTATACACTGTCACCTATCTATCCACGGGAGGGGCCGTATAAACTGTCACCTATCCATCCAGGGGAGGGGCCGTATACACTTTCACCTATCTATCCAGGGGAGGGGCCGTATACACTGTCACCTATCTATCCAGGGGAGGGGCCGTATACACTGTCACCTATCTATCCAGGGGAGGGGCCGTATACACTGTCACCTATCTATCCAGGGGAGGGGCCGTGTACACTGTCACCTATCCGTCCAGGGGAGGGGCCGTATACACTGTCACCTATCCGTCCAGGGGAGGGACTGTATACACTGTCACCTATCTATCCAGGGGAGGGGCCGTATACACTGTCACCTATCTATCCAGGGGAGGGGCCGTATACACTGTCACCTATCCATCCAGGGGAGGGGCCGTATACACTGTCACCTATCTATCCAGGGGAGGGGCCGTATACACTGTCACCTATCTATCCACGGGAGGGGCCGTATACACTGTCACCTATCCATCCAGGGGAGGGGCCGTATACACTGTCACGTATCTATCCAGGGGAAGGGCCGTATACACTGTCACCTATCTATCCAGGGGAGGGGCCGTATACACTGTCACCTATCTATCCAGGGGAGGGGCCGTATACACTGTCACCTATCTATCCACGGGAGGGGCCGTATACACTGTCACCTATCTATCCAGGGGAGGGGCCGTATACACTTTCACCTATCTATACAGGGGAGGGGCCGTATACACTGTCACCTATCTATCCAGAGGAGGGGCCGTATACACTGTCACCTATCTATCCAGAGGAGGGGCCGTATACACTGTCACCTATCTATCCAGAGGAGGGGCCGTATACACTGTCACCTATCTATCCAGAGGAGGGGCCGTATGCACTTTCACCTATCTATCCTGAGGAGGGGCCGTATACACTGTCACCTATCTATCCAGAGGAGGGGCCGTATACACTGTCACCTATCTATCCAGAGGAGGGACCGTATACACTGTCGCCTATCTATCCAGAGGAGGGGCCGTATACACTGTCACCTATCTATCCAGGAGAGTGGCCGTATACACTGTCACCTATCTATCCAGGGGAGGGGCCGTATGCACTGTCACCTATCTATCCAGAGGAGGGGCCGTATACACTGTCACCTATCTATCCAGGGGAGTGGCCGTATACACTGTCACCTATCTATTCACGGGAGGGGCCGTATGCACTGTCACCTATCTATCCAGAGGAGGGGCTGTATACACTGTCACCTATCTATCCAGAGGAGGGGCCGTATACACTGTCACCTATCTATCCAGAGGAGGGGCCGTATACACTGTCACCTATCTATCCAGAGGAGGGGCCGTATACACTGTCACCTATCTATCCAGAGGAGGGGCCGTATACACTGTCACCTATCTGTCCAGGGGAGGAGCCGTATACACTGTCACCTATCTATCCAGGGGAGGAGCCGTATGCACTGTCACCTATCTATCCAGAGGAGGGACCGTATACACTGTCACCTATCTATCCAGAGGAGGGGCCGTATACACTGTCACCTATCTATCCAGGGGAGTGGCCGTATACACTGTAACCTATCTATCCAGAGGAGGGGCCGTATGCACTGTCACCTATCTATCCAGAGGAGGGGCCGTATACACTGTCACCTATCTATCCAGAGGAGGGGCCGTATACACTGTCACCTATCTATCCAGAGGAGGGGCCGTATACACTGTCACCTATCTATTCCTGGGAGGGGCCGTATACACTGTCACCTATCTATCCAGGGGAGGGGCCGTATGCACTGTCACCTATCTATCCAGAGGAGGGGCCGTATACACTGTCACCTATCTATCCAAGGGAGGGGCCGTATACACTGTCACCTATCTATCCACGGGAGGGGCCGTATGCACTGTCACCTATCTATCCAGAGGAGGGGCTGTATACACTGTCACCTATCGATCCAGGGGAGTGGCCGTATACACTGTTGACTCGCCCACCCCAGGGCTATGGGACACCTGGTGCCGGGCCGGACTAGTCCGGGGGTCGTCAATGGTGGCGGGGCCCGATTCCGTGGCCCTGGTGGGTGTCAATTAAATATGGCTGGTGAATTGAGGTTAATAAAGTTTATATTTGTCATGACGCCACCTGTGGTTTGCGGCTATTAAGCCGCCGCTGCTGTAAGAGGCCTCCGGGGCTGATGGACTGGCAGCAATGATGGTCCTGCTCCCCACAGGTGGAGCGGTGCCCCGGGACACAGTTGGTGCTCGTAAGAGTCTATGGTGTAGTGGAAGTCTATGCAGATGAAATAACAGAGGCAACACCAAGGGTGCAGTTTCAAGTTGTTTACTCACACGTCCTGGTAGGTGCACACTGGTGCCTCTGGACTGCTGGAACCTACTGTCAGGGACCTCCGCCGTTTCTGGGTAATTTCTGGAATGAAAGCCGGTACCCTTTTCTCTAAAGTGTCTCTGTCTTCAGCTGTCTCCTTAAGCCTAGCTCTTTTAGGATGAACCTGCTCGGCCTCCACTACAGCCTCCAGGCTGGGAGCTCGCCTGTCGGTTACTTGCCCCCTTTCTAGAGGTTCTGCTGTGGGCTGTGGCCCGGGGAGTTTGCAACTTTCCCTGGGCCTCGGTTTTCACTGTTGGAGATGATTTTTCACTCCTTCTGTTTCTAGGGACCTTCCCCTGTTGCAGCTTGATCCCTCCACCGATGTTCCTGTGGAACAGGCCACCACAGCTCACAAGCTATCCGTGGCCCTGGAATCCCTTTGTTCCCTGCTTGGTGTCACCTGGACCCTCTGAGTCCCAGGATCTTCACCAGGAAGCGTCACTTTCTTCTCTTAGCTCCTGTCTGCCTAAAGCTTTAATTCTGCTTCTCCTTCTCGTCTGCCTCCTGCAGACCTCCTCCTCCTTCTCCCCTCTCTCTCTCTCTGACTAAACCTGACCTTCCTTTCCTTGTCTGCTCTCTGGTGGCTCCTCCCACCTCCCCAGTGCTAAGCTGTACCCTATAGGGGCAGGGATGGGTCTTACGGCCCCTCCCAGCATGCAGCATGGGAGGGTTTCTGCCACTGTCCCTGGTCCCAGTGTGTACCTAACAATGGGTGTTGTGTAGATTTGCCTGGGGACCGGCGTTCACTCCTTTCCTTACCCAGAATGGAACATCACACCGCTGGATGGGGTACAATGTCCTGTGGCGACGGAAGCCTCAGGGGCGCCACACTGTCACCTATCTATCCACGGGAGGGGCCGTATACACTGTCACCTATCTATCCAGAGGAGGGGCCGTATACACTGTCACCTATCTATCCAGAGGAGGGGCCTTATGCACTGTCACCTATCTATCCAGGGGAGTGGCCGTATACACTGTCACCTATCTATACAGAGGACTTTTAGCCAGAGAAGCAACGGCATGTGTGATAGGATGTCCATGTCACATGTCCCTGCATTATAAAAATGGTTATCTGCCCGTCAGGACACCATTATCGCCTTCTGCGTCTGGGTGTCAGTCACCGCTGGCGTAGCTCCTGTCTCCGATACTGCTGTGTACGCTCTACACACAGCGCTATACAGAATAGGGATAGAAGTTTCTTTTAGCCCTTGTAAGGGCTAATAACAGCAGGCTCAGAGCCATAGATGACAGTCAGGTCCGTGGAAACAGATTTTAACAGCTACAGATAAGAGCGTCTGTGTAGCTAAGGTCAGGGACTTCCTCGCTGCATTTCACCATTAGGAGGGATATAAAGTGAGGCTTCCTTTCCTCTACACAGACCCACAACCCTGCCACTGTACCCTCCTGTCCTTTGCACACTTAAGCTCATTGTTACTAAGCCATTATACTAGCAAACACTGAGGAAACTTAGTGGCATCCTAAAAGTGGCTGTTGTACTCCATTTGTGCCCCACTGGTGCAAAACTATTTGCAGCACCTCTGCATTGCACACTCAAACTCATTGTTACTAAGTCATTATAATAGCAAACACTGATTAAACTTAGTGGCATCCTAAAAGTGGCTGTTGTACTCCATTTGTGCCCCACTGGTGCCAAGCTATTTCTAACACCTCTGCATGACACCCTCATGCCCATTTTGGAACGCTATTTTTATAGCAAACTCATGGAATTCCTTGCTGCATTTCATCATTAGGAGGGATAGAAAGTGAGGCTTCCTTTACTGTCCTGGTGCACACAGAACACGGCCACTGTACCCACCTGCCCACTTTTGCCACGCTATTTAATTTGCCCAAAGAGCTGACACTTTTTCTGCCATCCTAAAATTGTCTGAAATACTAAGTTATTGTTCCTTTGCCGCCAAGCAAGGTACAACACCTGTGCATTCTACACGCCTTTCCATTTGTGGAACGCAATAATTAACTGCAGGTAGTCCAGGCAATCTTTCACGAAGGTGCAGGCGTGGATATAATGTTTCCTTCATCCAATGGTGGTTCTCTCGATGTCTGACAGCTCAACAATACCATCTGTTTGCACTTAAAAAACAAGTGACGACATGCCAATCACACTCCTGCTTACGGGTAATGGGGTGGAAGTTCAGTGTGAAAAAGCATGTGTGACTGCTGTCCCCACAGTCACAGAGGATGAAGAGCACGCAGATACACGTGATGGGGCAGGCGGTGGTTGCACAGCCCCGCTAGGCCGCATTGTAGCACAGTGAAATTCCCTTTGCGACTTATGCTTCATTTTAAGTCTTGTATTTGGTGGGATCCACAGTATGCAGCAAAACCACGCAACATGAAAAGCACTGTTTGCAGTTGGGTTCATAAATGATTGTTTCACTTTCCCAAAACAAACAATAAGAACCATGCATTAAATTGAAATAATAGAACAATCTATTCAGTTGCCTACTGCTTGCTAAGCCCTCTGCGTAGCAGCAGTAATTGTTTGTGTGTGTGTGTGTGTGTGTGTGTGTGTGCGAAGACAACATATACTAGTGGTGCATCACAAGAGCTTCCCAGTTATCTACCTAAACATAGACAAAACACATCACCCACCCTGAATACCCTTGTTAGCTGAAGCCTCACAGATAAGGCAGATGATAACAGTGTGAATGCAAACCACACAGCTCTGCAACACAGTCATGTAAATCTTGAAAAGCAACATTCAATGCAAACATGTGTCGCTGTCCCTCTATGATTTAAACTGTACGTGACAATTTGACAGTGCAGAGGCAGCAAGTGTGATTGTCTATATAGTCATCCTACCCAGAACAGATATGTGTTTTCATAATAAAACAAAGTGTTGCGTGCACGCATTACTGTCTGGGCACAGCCTACCGTACCCAGGTACTGTGATGTCCAGTTGCCATAAATACAGACTTTACGCTCCTATCATGGTTAACAGTATAGACAGCACCGGAAGAATGTTGGTCTGTGGCACAGGATGCTGCTCACTGGCGTTATGGTACTCCTCACCAAACTCCAAATTGACTCCCCTCACAATTGAACGAAGTGTTTCCGCGGTTGCTCCTTCCTGTGTGCCGATTTACCCCAGCCGCAGCCTAACTCCAGTGTTTCGCCAACTGAGTATGCTGTGCCTGACTGTGTCATTCCTAAGGCAAAGTCTTAATTTTGGGCTACAGCGCATGCTCGTTTGGACTGTGCCTGAGTCATTCTGCGACCTGCGGCTCAACACACTTACACAGGGCCCTGGTGCTTGACTCACTCTCGGGAGGCCACTAAAACTAACTGCACCCAACATCAGCCCCAGGTGTCCCCTTACACTACAGTGGCGGTCCCCACTGACCGCAATACCGAGAGTGACGTCACGGAAATGCATATAAAGAAGCAACCTAAGTGTGACCAGACTCTTCCTCCACGTGGAGTCCCTGAAGGTAATGCACCAACACAACACCTGTGGGGCTTCACACTGACTGAGAAAAGCCTCTTTGCACAGGTACTTGCACTCTGTGCCGGGTCTAAGTCCTGTGTTGTGCCTAGACAGCATGCTGAAGCGGTTAGTCTTTTTTTCAGAAACTGTATTTCATGCTAATGAGCATGCTCAGGCACTTACTGCATCAGAGGCTAGGTCGGGTAATGAACTCTTTGGCCCTGCCCCTGATGTGGGGGGCCCATATAGACCACAGGGCATCAGGTTTCCTGACAATTTGGCCAGGTGACTTCCAACAGGTTTGCAGAGGCCTGCCCCTATGACTTGTCACCTCGTTGTAGGTCAGATGATAACTGTTGAGGTGTTTTGGTTGTGGCAGCCATGAGGACGCTAGTTATGCCACTCATGACGTGTCACTCTGCTTTTGTCTCCAGGTGGTGCATTGTAGTCCACCCTGGTTTCGGGCGGACCCAGGTTATAAAAGGGGCTGGAGCCAACAAGAAGGTGCCCAGTCTTCTATTATGCTCCGAAAGAGCACACCTCCATGTGTTGAACCCATTGCGACTTTAGGCCAGAGGTAGGCAGGGATAGGTCATCGATGCAGGCTGCCACCACAGTTGGTAACGCAGAACGTTTAAGAACAGCTCCTGTCCTACCAGTCCTGCTAGTGCAGCCCAGTGGCATAAACAGGCCTACTGTTATTATTATTATTATTATTATTATTACTACTGCTGATGCACCTGCTGTCCACAGGTGTGTCCCCTACGCACACGGACAGCATAACCAATGGCCCCTGTGTTGTTAACAGGGAGTTCCGGGACTGGGTGGTCGTGTGGACCCTGTCACGCTAACAGGGCTCCCAGTCTCCAGATCCGAGTGGCGTCTAACTCGGTTCAGGCTACTATTTGTTTGAGAGTCAACCTGCTCTGTATCCTCCACCTAACCTTCTAGTTGCCAACCTCTCCTTTTCCATCTGTGAGCACGGTGGACACCGAATGGCGATTGGGATATCTACCTTTCTCTTTCTTTTCTTCTTAATATTTTTTATATAGTGGTAACATAGTATATACCACCTTATCCAAATCTGCCAGTCCCACCATACCAGATGTTGTTTCTTCAGCAAATGTTAATGTTAACCACCAAACCCACGGACACAAACTTTTTTACCCTTTCCAACACACCTGTTCCCCTTTCCACCAGCATCTGTCCTTTTTCAACTCAGTTTGTATATGACCAAAAATGCAACTCTGCAGAGAAACCGTACTCACTGCCGTCTCAGCACAGCAGCCAGCCCTCGGTCCCTCAGATGTGGACAAGTAAGACCATTTCCTCCTATCGATGAAAAAGCGTTGAGATTCACTCTGTGCACCACTGGTGTTTAGTGGAAAAGCAGATGTAAGATTGCGTAACACCTTCTGCTGATACTCCTGCATACGTGCGTCCCTTTCTATGGCAGGAGTTATTTCGCAAAATTTTGTGTTGTACCGGGGATCTAACAGTGTGGCAACCCAGTAGTCAGCATGACTTGGAATTCGTACAATCCGAGGGTCATGTTGTAGGTAGTGCAGCAAGAAGGCGCTCATGTGTCTTGAGCATCCAGGTGGACCAAGTCCTTGGTGTGTTGGTGGCGGAGAGGTGAGAATCGTGCCTCCTTCCTCTGCTCTCTCCCCACAACCTCGCACAACCGAAATGTGAGCAAGCTCTCACTAATCTGCTGAGTCTTCCATGCCCATCACCAGTTCATCCTCCATTTCTTCCTGGGCTCCTGCACCTTCCTCAACTGTTTTGCTGATACTATGCGCCCTTGATAATCCCTCTTTCCCACCGTACCATTACTGCCGCCAAGGTGCCGCTGACCGTCTGGACTTTTTAGATCGTGTTATCCCTTCCGCATATGACTCCTCCAGTACTTCCTCCGTTCCTCTTGGACCAACACCTGACTCCGAATAATGCTTACAGTGTGCTCCATCATGTAAATGACCAAAATTGTCACGCTGAGAATGTCATCGTCAGTGTTAAACATCTGCGTCGACATTTGTAAACTGTGTAGAACGGTGCATATGTCCTTGATCTGACACCACTCCAGCAGCGTGATCTGCACCACCTCTGGATGAAGTTAGCCCAGGGTATACATCATAACGTATTTCAGCTGGGCTCTGCGGTGCTGCCACAGACGCTGCAACATGTGCAGATTCAAATTCCTGCGTGTTGGAACATCGCATTTCAGACGTTTAATCGCCAGACCTTAAGACTTCAGGAGCGATGAAAGTTGTTGAGCAACTGGGTGCGAACGATGGAAGTGAGCACATAGCGAGCGTGCCCACTGTACAAGGCCATGTAGGCCGGGATGTTGTTTTAAAAATTGCTGGAGAATCAGATTAAACACGTGAGCCATACAAGTCACGTGTGTCACATTAGCCTGACGAAGGCACGCTGCCATGTTTGCATCATTGCCTCACACGGCTGTTAAGTCACCACCGTAGTCCGCTACGTCAATTTGTACTCCTATCGCAAGGTGACAACGTGTTCCTTTCGTGCATAGTGCTGATGATGGGAGAGGAGTCGACGCCAGCGGCGCAGGTGGACGCAGGTTATGCTCACCCACTGGGCTGCGTTACCTTGACATATGCAGAACCAATGGCTGAATGCAGGTGGTGGGTATAACAGATGAAGTACCATCATTCAGCTACAACCAATGGGAAGACACAGCACCCTTTTTTAGGCCCCTCCTGTCTGAAGACCACTGCCAGACATAGATATGTACCTCTTGTTACTGTTACCCCCAGTTTAGTTTTATGAGTTTGTGTGCTTGTTACCTGACTACTTTTCCTGCTTGCTGTTTAGGTACCTCGTTAGCCGATTTGCATTACACCTCTGCTTGTTTTCTGATTAAGTCCTGTCCCTCCCATTCTGTTCCTCTTCCTCAATTAATGTTTTGATCCAGCATGACTACTATTCTCTGGAACTGCAGCCTTCCACAGGTATTGATCAACTTGGGCCCTGTGTCATTCAAAATCACTGTATAGGGGTTAAAGGGTTTCAGGGTTCTGGGGGTCCAGCTTGGTGAGTGGGTTCCCTCTAGCCTATCCTTTACAGCCCGTCTGAGTGTGTCGATCCAGGCAGGCGTTACACCGTGCCCTCGACAGAAGGACATGTAGGCCGGGATAGTGTTTTAAAAATTGCTGGAGAGTCGGATTCAACACGTGAGCCATACAAGGCACGTGTGTCACATTGCCCTGAAGAAGGGCCGCAGACTGTTTAGCATCATTGTCGCACCCGGCATTCCCTGGCTGCTGGTTGAGTGGAGACAACCATTGATGAAACTCGGTCTCACTCTACAGAGCTAACCGTCCACAACTCGTCAGCGGTGTCTCACATTTCCCCTACATTTCAAAGTAAACATTTGACCGCCTGATGGCCTTGAGATCTGCTGCCAGCATAGTAAGGAGGTGTGTGGGATTCCTTGGGCGCAGTTACAAGGAAGGGTGGCCTCACCACACAGGGTTTGGGCTGAGGTGCAGGAACAACACAAGGTTGATGAGGCAGAAGCAGTGGAGGAACTTGTACATACAGAGGAAGGATTTAAACACACAACTAGTGGGGATGGAAAGACTTGTACAGCAGACACTTCTCCATCTATCACCATAGTTACCCAGTGCCCAGTCAGCGACATATAACGCCCCTGTCCATGCTTACTGTTCCAAGTATCTGTGGTGAAATGCACCCTGTCGCACACAGAGTTTCTCAAGGAAGCGGTGATGTTGTGTGCGACCTGCTGTGTTAGCGCGGGCACCCCTTTCTTGGAGAAGGAGTGGCAAATGGCCATCGGCTCTTGGGGCACTGCAATGGGCATAAGGTCTCGAAAATCCTCGGTGACAAAAGGGTGTAAAGGCAGCCTTTCTGTAGCCAACAAGTTTGAGATGCTGAAACTAAACCTCTTAGGCATGTCATGTACTTCGAAAATCATGTAAAAAAAACAGCGAGGGGACTTTAACCACAGTCTCCCTCGTTGTCACTAATTGGGCCACACACACCCCACTTGACTGTCATCAGTTGACCCTCCTTTTCAAAATGAAAAAGATGCTTTGCATGAAGCACTCTCCAAAATACGTGTGCCTTTCGCCTTCCCTGGCTGACCCAGGGGAAGAAAAGTCCTCTGAGAGCCATGACTTGTTCATCTTGGTTCTTTTAGAAACACAGCGAGGGGACTCCAACCACAGTCTCCCTCGTTGCCACTAATTGGGCCACACACACCCCACTTGACTGTCATCAGTTGACCCCCCTTTTCAAAATGAAAAAGATGCTTTCCATGAAGCACTCTCAAAAATACGCGTGCCTTTCGCCTCCCCTGGATGACCCAGGGGAAGAAAAGTCCTCTGAGAGCCATGTCCACATTGTCAGTGGACAGACGCGTGTGCTTATCTGTCAGCAGACCCCCAGCAGCACTGAAGACAGGTTCCGAGAGAACGCTGGCTGCAGGACACGACAAGATCCCCAAGGCGTACGTGGCGAGCTCAGGCAATTTATCCAGATTGGAAGCCTAAAATGAGCAAGGCTCAAGTTGCATAGTAATGGCATCGATGTTCCCTTGCATATACTCATATCTGTGTCTCCTCCTCTTTTTCCTCGTAACGCTGTTTTGTTTTCGCATGAGGATTTGTTCTTGTCACTTTCCCATGTGTTTGTGTTGTGTTGTGAGTTGTTTGTCACCTTTTGGACACCTTTGAGGGTGTTCTCTAGGTGTTTTTATGTGTTTGTGATTGCCTCCCATTGTTTCCTATGCGGTTCGAGTGGTTCGCCGAACCGGTTCGCTGAACTGAACTCGAACGAGACCTCCATTCGGTGAGCCAAACCACGACCGGTTCGCTCATCTCTACAGAGGAGTGAGGAAGAGAGGACCAGTACAGACTATCACCCATCTACCAAGGGAGTGAGGAAGAGAGGGTCCATACAGACCATCACCCATCTATCCAAGGGAGTGAGGAAGAGAGGGTCCATACAGACTATCACCCATCTATCCAGGGGAGTGAGGAAGGGGAGGACCAGTACAGATTATCACCCATCAATCCAAGGGAGTGAGGAAGAGAGGGTCTAAACAGACTATCACCCATCTATCCAGAGGGGTGAGGAAGGGGAGGACCAGTACAGGCTTTCACCCATCTATCCAAGGGGTGAGGAAGGGGAAGGCTCATACAAACTATCACCCATCTATCCAGGGGAGTGAGGAAGGGGAGGACCAGTACAAACAGAGAGAGTCAGTACTGACTATCACCCATCTATCCAGAGGGGTGAGGAAAGGGACTCCATTTGGTCTCTGTTTTACTGGTGTCCATCTGTTTAGGCATGCGCAGAGCTGTGGTCGCCCACAATTGTATGCTAAAAAGACGCTTAAAAAATGGGACATTGCCAGAGCAGAGGCCAGACAGAGTCCAAAGTGATTTGATCTGCCTCATTATAGTGAGTTGTTGCATTGGGAGTTTTGCCTGAATCACGTTTTTGGGGATATACACGGAAACCCCGACATAAGTGCTCAGTGGAAAGTGCAGGATAAATATCAACTAAGCCTTATTAAAATTTTTGGGAGGCAGAATGAAGAAATGACAGCAGTACAGGAATAGTTCTTATTTTTATTTTTGCTTTGTTCACCATGCAGTATAAGTGTAGGACGGATTTATTCTGTGGGTCGGTGTGATTACCATGATACCAGATTTTTTTTATGTTTTACTTCTATCACACAGTAAAAATACTTTTTAAAAATAAATAGATTTTCTGTCGTAATATTCTGAGAACTGTAACTTTTTTATTTTTTTGCATACAAGGCTGTTTAAGGGGTAATTTTTTACATAACGAGTTGGAGATTTTTTTGGCACCATTGTGGGATATACCACACTTTGTGATCGTTTTTTATGCAGATTTTTCAGATGAAAAATGATCATAAACCAGCAATTCACTTTTTTGCTCAGTTAACAGTGTGGTAAAAGCGATAAGACCAATTTATTCTTCGGGTCACTGTGGTTACAGCGATCGCTTTTTATTCACTTTTGTCACTCTGCACTCTAAGATGTACAATAGCAGTACATCGCAGTAATGTGGGACAGAGAGAGGATTCCTGAAACTACCTGAGAAGGTAGTTAGCTGGTAAACCACTACGGGGCGTTAGAGTTGAGAAAACGAATGAGCAGAGAATTTCCTAGCAGAGGTAATACTAGTCAAGCCCACCAGATAGCAGTAGAATCGTCAGAAAGCCATGTCACAACATGAGGTCTTGTAAATACACAGGGGCAAAGTCTAAACGTAGTCAGAGGGAAGCAAACAATCAGTAGCCGGGAAATCAGAACTCAGAAGCGAGGGAGAATGGGAAGACAAGAACAGAATCAAGGTAAACAGATAAGGAACGAAGAGGGAGACAGACGAGCAGGGAGCTGAAGGGAGACAATGGGAGAGACACTGACAAGATGGAAACAGAGAACAGAGGAGGTTAACAACAGGTCACGTGAACACGGAGGTCAGGTGAGGGACAGGGCAGACAACAGGTCACTCACGAGCAGAACACAGCAGAGCCAGAAATATCACTGACGTAGTCCCAGAGAAACAGTGCCCTAATAAAGTAGACCTCCAGAACGAGGCAGGAAGGATTAACCCCTAACGTGACTGGTATCAGAAGTGAAGCTAAAAAAAAGGCTCAGCTGCAGCTGAGCCAGGAGTAAATCAAGACAACTTTTTATGTGTCAGTATGATGAAAAAATTCATTTTTGCCATCTTTATTTTATTTTTTTTACAGTACTTACCATACGAAATAAGTAACATGACACTTATAGATTGGTTCGTTTCAGATACGGCGATACCAATTACAGTGCCTTGCGAAAGTATTCGACCCCCTTGAATTTTTCAACCTTTTCCCACATTTCAGGCTTCAATCATAAAGATAAAAATTTTAATGTTATAGTGAAGAATCAACAAGTGGGACACAATTGTGAAGTTGAACGAACTTTATTGCTTATTTTAAACTTTGGTAAAAAATAACTGAAAATTGGGGTGTGCAATATTATTCAGCCCCTTTACTTTCAGTGCAGGAAACTCACTCCAGAAGTTCATTGAGGATCTCTGATTGATCCAATGTTGTCCTAAATGACTGATGATGATAAATATAAGCCACCTGTGTGTAATCAAGTCTCCGTATAAATGCACCTGCTCTGTGATAGTCTCAGTGTTTTTTTGAAATCGCAGAGAGCATCATAAAGACCAAGGAACACAATGGGCAGGTCCGTGATACTGTTGTGGAGAAGTTTAAAGCTGGATTTGGTTGAAAAAAGAGTTCACAACTTTAAACATCTCAAGAAGCACTGTGCAAGCAATCATATTAAAATGGATGGAGTTTCATACCACTGCACATCTACCAAAACCCGGCTGTCCCTCAAAACTTTCATTTCAAACAAGGAGAAGACTGATCAGAGATGCAGCCAAAAGGCCTATGATCACTCTGGATGACCTGCAGAGATCTACAACTGAGGTGGGAGAGTCTGTCCATAGGACAACAATCAGTCGTACACTGCACAAATCTGGCCTTTATGGAAGAGTGGCAAGTAGAAAGCCATTTCTCAAAGGTATCCATAAAAAGTGTCATTTAAAGTTTGACACAAGCCACCTGGGAGACACACCAAACAAGTGGAAGAAGGTGCTCTAGTCAGATGAAACCAAAATCAAATTTTTTGGGCACAATGCCAAACAATATGTTTGGTGTAAAAGCAACACAGCTCATCACCCTGAACACACCATCCCCACTGTCAAACATGGTGGTGGCAGCATCATGGTTTGGGCCTGCTTTTCTTCAGCCGGGACAGGGAAGATGGTTAAAATTGATGGGAAGATGGATGGAGCCAAATACAGGACCATTCTTGAAGAAAACCTGTTGGAGTCTGCAAAACACCTGAGACTGGGACAGAGATTTGTCTTTCAACAAGACAATGATCCCAAACATAAAGCAAAATCTACAATGGAATGGTTCACAAATAAACATATCCAGGTGTTTGAATGGCCAAGTCACAGTCCAGACCTGAATCCAATCGAGAATCTGTGGAAAGAGCTGAAAACTGCTGTTCACAAACGCTCTCCATCCAACCTCACTCAGCTCGAGCTATTTGCAAAGAAAGAATGGGCAAGAATTTCAGTCTCTCGATGTGCAAAACTGATAGAGACATACCCCAAGCGACTTGCAGCTGTAATCGCAGCAAAAGGTGGCACTACAACGTATTAACTTAAAGGGGCCGAATAATATTGCACACCCCAATTTTCAGTTTTTTATTATTTATAAAAGTTTAAAATAAGCAATACATTTTGTTCAAATTCACAATTGTGTCCCACTTGTTAAATCTTCACCATAAAATTAAATTTTTTTATCTTTATGTTTGAAGCCTGAAATGTAGGAAAAGGTTGAAAAATTCAAAGGTATGGGGAGATAAGGTATGCACACCAGTGACTATGTAAGGGGAATACATGTAATAGCAGAAACTGCTGTGTGAATACTGACATGAAAAATTCAATAGCTATATGTAAGAATGAAATGTGAAAAATGGAACCTGCATTACTGCCATGAATATATGAATAAAGAGAAATTTAGCTACTGAATTGATCAATGCAATAGAGCCCCAACACTACGCCAAAGTATTTCTCTACGTTGGGGTCCCTAGCTTGTGTGTGTCCTCTCATGCAGTTAAAAAAACTTACCGTGTATGGGAAGCTGAGACCCAGGCTATATATACGATGTGGATTGGCAATAGGTGTGTATGGGGAGGGTTCACAAACGAAAAACTACTAACAAATAAGAAATAACGTTTGGAACTCCATTCTATGTCCGAACTGGGTGCAAAAACCTAAAAAAACATCACTATGGGGAGATAAGGTATGCACACCAGTGACTATGTAAGGGGAAATTTTTCACATTTCATTCTTACATATAGCTATTGAATTTTTCATGTCAGTATTCACACAGCAGTTTCTGCTATTACATGTATTCCCCTTACATAGTCACTGGTGTGCATACCTTATCTCCCCATAGTGATGTTTTTTTAGGTTTTTGCACCCAGTTCGACATAGAATGGAGTTCCAAACGTTATTTCTTATTTGTTAGTAGTTTTTCGTTTGTGAACCCTCCCCATACACACCTATTGCCAATCCACATCGTATATATAGCCTGGGTCTCAACTTCCCATACACGGTAAGTTTTTTAACTGCATGAGAGGACACACACAAGCTAGGGACCCCAACGTAGAGAAATACTTTGGCGTAGTGTTGGGGCTCTATTGCATTGATCAATTCAGTAGCTAAATTTCTCTTTATTCATATATTCATGGCAGTAATGCAGGTTCCATTTTTCACATTTCATTCTTACATATAGCTATTGGATTTTTCATGTCAGTATTCACACAGCAGTTTCTGCTATTCCATGTATTCCCCTTCCATAGTCACTGGTGTGCATACCTTATCTCCCCATAGTGATGTTTTTTTAGGTTTTTGCACCCAGTTCGGACATAGAATGGAGTTCCAAACGTTATTTCTTATTTGTGAAAAATTCAAAGGGGCCGAAAATTTTCGCAAGGCACTGTATGTGTGCATTTCTTTGTTTATTTTTGTTTTCACGAGAGCTGCGTTTTAGTGCCAAAATGAGTTTTCAGGATTTGTATGTGCCTTGTGTGGGTGTGTGTGTTTACGTTTTTTACATATTTAATTTAACGTTTTTTACTTTTTCACTTAGTCCAACTGTGGGACATGAATATTTTATAGTTTTATCACTGGTCTCATGCACTGCTGTAGTCGTGTACAGCAGTGCTGGAGATCTGTCAATGTTTCACTGACTGTGCCTGTAAGACCCTGCTTTATAGCAGGACCTTACAGGACACTGTACCATGGCGTCATGCGATGATATAAGGGTGCCACGGCAATGACTGGTACCCTCAATTATGATTGTGGGTGGCCGATCCTGCCTGAGTCTTTTAACCCTCGTTTAACCTCTTAGATACCGCTGTCACAATTGACAGCAGTATTTAAGGGTTAATCATTTCCAATCAGTTCGAAAAGCTTTTGGGGATGATGCCCGTGGGTGTCAGCTGTTATGTACAGCTGTCACTCTTAGGAATTTCACCCGCAGGGTGGTGTTATTTATTTATTTCTCAGTGCCGTTAAAAAGTAGCGCTGAAGAATAAATACCCTGATCGGCCGCCGTTACAAGGAATATCAGCGGTTGTTACAGAGGACTTGTCATCAGCGTTTTATACCTGTGACATCCATGCATGTTCCATATGCCTCTTAAATGCTATGAGCTGATACAGAATGACTATTTTGTAGCATTGTTTTATTCCTGGAACTTATGGCTGTTGCCAGTGCAGCAGCCATGGGGTTATTTCTGTTAGGTTGAGTGTATTCCTGCTGTCAGCACCGGGTGAGTGTCACGCATGACAGACAGTCCTGTAGTTCCCGGCTGTAGATGGTTGCAGCATTTGACTGACATTCTCTTTTTTCTGCTGTGGATTTTCTCACCTTTTAGCTGTTAACCCCTTCAGCCCCCAGCCTGTTTTCACCTTAAAGACCCTGCCATTTTTTGCAATTTTGACCACTTTTGTGTCACTTTATGAGGTTATAACTGTGTAACGCTTCAACGGATCCTGGTGATTCTAACATTGTTTTTTCGTCACATATTGTCCTTCAAGTCAGTGGTAAATTTAGGCCGATAAGTTTTGCGTTAATTTGTGAAAATTTCGGAAATTTGGCGAAATGTATGAAAATTTTGCAGTGTTCAAAATTTGACATTTTATGCCCATAAGTCTGAGAGATATGTCACACAAGATAGTTACTAAATAACATTTCCCACTTGTCTACTTTACACTAGCGCAATTTTCATAACAAATTTTTTTATCATTAGGAAGTTAGAAGGGTTCAAAGTTCATCACCAATTTCTCATTTTTCCAACAAAATTTACAAAAAAAAAATTTTTAGGTACCACATCACATTTGGAGTGATTTGAGAAACCTAGCTGACAGAAAATACCCAAAAGTGACCCCATTCTAAAATCTGCAATATCTGCTATAGATTTAATAGATTATATGATCCAACTTACCCATGTTATCCTGCCTCAGGAATGTAAACATGGCCCCCCGAGAAAGCCCAACACGAAACGCGCATCGGGGCCGGTAATTGTTTACATTCCTGAGGCACTATAACATGGGTAAGTTGGATTATATCATCTATTGAATCTATTTATATTTTTCTAGTACTGGACTGACCCCTAGTGGCCGTGGGTAGTTACTACAGGCCTTATCACTGCTAATTGTGTCCTATTGGGTTTTGTGCAATATTGATATTTATTATATATTTATTCTATGATTGCTGCACATATAACCAGTCCCAGTACAACATTTTTGATATATATATATATATATATATATATATATATATATACACACATACCATTTTTCTGATCCATACTTTATACCCCATCCGTACCATGCCCTCTAGGTTTTGTTTGCAATTCCTTTCTGCACTTGATACTCCACCATTTTGTTATACATGCTACTTGATGTTTTTGTATATGTATATTTTTATATTTGTTTAATAAAATCATTCTTGATCGATATAGATTTTGACTGCATTTTTTTCTGAGGTTAGTATAATTTTACTGGCCATAAACTAAGTTTATTTGTATTTCTTTCTTAGTTTACAGAAAAAAAATCAGGACGCACGCACGGATGTGCTGCAAAAAGGGGGGAGACTAGGTGGGATGAAAAAGGATGGATGGAGGATGGGAGAGTGCGTGGCGGATGCAGGAGCGGCGAAGGATGGGAGAGTGCGTGGCGGAGGATGGGAGAGGGCGGCGGAGGATGGGAGAGGGCACGGCAGAGGATGAGAGAGGGCGCGGCGGAGGATGGGAGATGGCGCAGCGGACAATGGGAGAGGGTGCAGTGGATGTAGGAGTGGTGGAGGATGGGAGAAGGCACGGTGGATAGAGGAGCGGTGGAGGATGGGAGAGGGCGGGCGGCAGATACGGGTGAGAAGTGCTGGAGGGGGCAGCAGATCAGGGAGGGTGATGGGGGCAGCAGATCGGGGAGGATGAGAGGGGGTGGAGGGGGCTGCAGAACAGGGAGGGTGAGAGGGGGTGGGAGGGGCTGCAAATCAGGGAGGGTGAGAGGGGGTGGAGGGGGTAGCAGATCAGGGAGGGTGAGAGGTGCTGAGGTGGCAGATCAGCGAGGATGAGAGGTGGGGGAGGGGGCAGAAGAATATGGAGGGTGAGAGGGGGTGGAGGGGGCAGCAGATCAGGGAGGGTGAGAGGTGTGGGAGGGGGCAGCAGAATAGGGAGAGTGAGAGGGGGTGGAGGAGGCAGCAGATCAGGGAGGGGGAGAGGTGCTGAGGTGGCAGATCAGCGAGGATGAGAGGTGGGGGAGGGGGCAGAAGAATATGGAGGGTGAGAGGGGGTGGAGGGGGCAGCAGATCAGGGAGGGTGAGAGGTGTGGGAGGGGGCAGCAGAATAGGGAGAGTGAGAGGGGGTGGAGGAGGCAGCAGATCAGGAATTATGAGAGGTGGGGGAGGGGGCAGCACATGAAGAGGATGGGAGAGAGCAGGCAGATTAGGGAGGGTGACAGAGGGGGCAGCAGATCAGAGAGGGTGAGAGGGGGCAGCAGATTAGGGAGTGGGCAGCGGCTGATGGGGGAGAGCGGGCAGCAGATCGGGGAGGGTGAGAGATGGGAGAGCGCGGGCAGCAGATCGGGGAGGATGAGAGATGGGGGAGAGCGGGCAGCACATCGGGGAGGGTGAGAGATGGGAGATAGCGGGCAGCAGATTGGGGAGGGTGACAGATGGGAGAGAGTGGGCAGCAGATCGGGGAGGGTGAGAGATGGTGGAGGGGGCAGCAGATCGGGGAGGGTGAGAGATGGGAGAGAGCGGGCAGCAGCTCACGGAGGGGGGCAGCGGCTGATGGAGGAGAGCGGTGGCAGATGGTGGGGGCTGCAGCAGATAGAGGAGATCGGCGGTGGATCGGCCGCGGTGGCAGCGGATCGGGGGCAGGGGCGGCCGATTGGGGGGGCAGGGGCTTACCAGGGCACTTGCAGGGATCGATCTCCTCAGCTTCCATAGACGGAGTGAAGCTGAGGGGAGCGGTCACTGGCCCCAGATCCACAGTGATTGGAAAGATCGGTCACAAGGCCGGTCTCTCCAATCAGTGCAAAACGATTATTCCTGGCTCACTGCTTTACTGCAAAACGATTATTCCTGGCTCACTCTCCAATCAGAGCTGGGGGCGGGTGAAGCAGCGATCACCCAGCTCCAGCCAATGATCAGTGCTACAGCTGCACTGATCATGGCTGGATTTCAATGTTTCAGGCATTTTCAATAGCTGAAACATTACAGTGGCTGTGAGCGGCTGAGCGGCGTTGGTCAGCCAATCAGAGCCTCCGTAAGCCCGGGGAGAAGGCACCACCCCTCCTGAGGTCAGGCAGAGGTCCCCTCCTTCTCGAATCTAAGGTTTGTGTGAACCAACCGCACTCACCGGGGCTCCGGGGCCGTAATTTTGCCATGACGTACTGGATGCGTCATGGGTCATTAAGCACCATGTCACCATGACGTACCTAGTACGTCATTGGTCGTTAAGGGGTTAATCATTAGCACTTCCTTTGGTGTCCTTAAATATTCTCATTCCGTTTGGTCTTTGCTGTTGATAGAGTTAAAAACCTATATAGGCCTTTGATGCAAGCAGTCGGGTTGTATCCATCTGAAGAAACATTGTTGTTTGATGCAGTTCCTCTCCCTGAGTCATCCTGGAGATAAATTGTTCAATCGTTTTCCACCTGTTTGTTATCCCTGTGTCTTCTTTTGAGCTTGGTGAGGTTGACTGAGCACTCATCCTATCTGTTCCCTACCTAGGGCCCAGTTTTAGAGTCAGTCAAGGTCAGTTATCATGCTTGGCGCATAGGTGTGGAACCTATCTAGTCTAGTCAGGTGAGCCAGGGGCCAGCGGAAGGTTTGGTCAGGGGTCACCATCTTCCCCTTACACAGGGTTTCCCTCCCTTCCCTATCATTGCACACTTGGTACTTCCCCATATCTTGCATGACCATGGGGCTACTCTCTATTTAAACCCCTAAGAATCAGTTCTCAACAATAGTCAATAGTTCTGCTATCCTGGTTTATACCTCTGTACTGAGCTCCTGTCCTTTGACCATAGGTTGACATTTCAATCCCATTTTGTTTTGATTCAATTCATGATGACCTCCTGTATCTCTGCCTTCTGTCTCTGACTGGTCACTGAAACATGAGCCACCTAACGGTCTAAGGCCATGTGCGCACGTTGCAGATTTACCTGCGGAATTGCCGCGGATTTTGCTGCAGAAATGCTGCAGAAAATGTTTATTACATTTCTAGAGTCCTTCTCCAGAAAAATCTATGGGGATTAAAAAAGCTGTGTGCACACTGTGGTTTTTTTGTCCCTGCGGATTTACCCGCGGAATTTCCGCTACGGAATTAATGTACATGTCACTTCTTTTCTACTGGTCCCTGCGGTTCTGCCATTAATTATTGGTAAAAACCCAATTATTAAAACCCCCATTATTATAAAAACCCACAGGGACCAACCTGCGGTAAAATAGCAGAAATTCCGCACCAAATCTGCACGAAAACACGGCAAAACTGCATGCGGATTTCGTTGCGGTTTTAGTGCGTTTTTTTTTACCGCAGGTGCGGGATTCTTTCACGGGGTCTGGTTTTTCCTTAAGAAAAAGTAATTTTCTAGTGCACACATAGCCTAACACAGGATGCAGGCAGCGGGCAGGGAATATGGAGAAAGGAAGTGGAGCTTCGGTGCTTGTGACGCACATCCGGCGCCGTTAGTAACATCGCAGCGTGTGACACCTATGAGCGACCTTAAACGATCGCAAAAGAGGCAAAAATCGTTGGTCTGTGACATTTCGCTAATTTCCCAAAAATCAATGTCTCGTCAGTAGCGAGGTTGTTCGTCGTTCCTGCGGCATCACTCATCGCTATGTGTGACACCGCAGAAGCGATGAACATCTCTTTACCTGCGTCCACCGGCAATGATGAAGTAAGGAGGTGGGCAGCATGTTCCGGTCGCTCATCTCCGCCCCTCCTCTGCTATTGGGCGGCTGCTTAGTGACGCCGCATTGACGTCGCTATTACGCCAAACACACCTCCCCCTTGAAGGAGGGATTGTTCGGCGGTCACAGCAACGTCGCTGAAAAAGTAGGTGCGTGTGACGCTGCCGTAGCAATAATGTTCGCTACGGCAGCAATCACCAAATGTCGCACGAACGACGGGGGCGGATGCTATTGCGCAAGCGTGTAAGGCACCCTTAGGCTATGTCTGCACTTTGCGTCGTCCTAGTTGCAGTTCTAAACGCATCCTCTGACAGAAATTGCTTTTGCCAAAGTTGCTTTTGACCACAAAATCGCGGTAAATACGCGTGCGTTTTTACTGCGTTTTAGCCGCGTTTTTAGCACTTTTTACCTGCGTTTCTATTGCTTAAAGTCAGATGCGTTTTGATTACAAAGACACTACTAAATAAAATTTTGACATACAAACACTATGAAAAAAAGGGAAAAAAAGAAGAAAATATAATTATTTAAATCATAACGAAAATAGTTATATTTAATATAATTATAGCGGTTTTATACTATTTATCGCTATAATTCCAATAAATTAATATTTTTCATTAATTTAATTGTCGGACTATGTGTGTGTGTAAAGGGACATATCATTCCATTATTTTGATGTCAGAAACGCATGCGTTTATATAGTCCAAAACTTATGTTTTCTGCATCCAAAAAGCATGCAAAACGCTGGAATTTAGATGTTGCTTGCTTTTTACAACTTCTCATTGACTTCAATGTTAGCAAAACGCAGCCCAAATGGCAAAAACAATTGACATGCTGCTTCTTTGAATGCAGAGTTTTTGCCCAAAATTATGCAAATTAAACGCAGCGTTTTGAACTGCATGATGAGCACAAGAAATCCACTTTTCCCATAGACTTTGCTGGAAAATCAAAACGCATGCATTTTGGCATGAATACGCTGCAGTTCAAAACACTGCTGAAAAGCAGGTGAAAACGCAAAGTGCGGACACAGCCTTAAGCCTTGTGCCCACCAACTGTATACTTCCAGCTCATAAGTTTACAATTTCATCTACTGATTTCTCTAAATAGCAAAACAGATTTCTACAAGAAAAGTAAGGATTTATGCAGTATTGAGGGACCTTTACATACCAGCCATTAGATTGGGGTATAAAATCCTATTATTATTAATAATAAAAAAAAATAATAATAATAATAATAAAATCTTGATGACAGGTTCTCTTTAATTACTGTACAGTATGTTCACTTGAATGCACTTATTTAACAGCTTTCAGTCTAACAGATTTTCTACTTGCAGAGTTTCCCCAGAGCTTAATTAATAGATTTTGGAATTGATTATGTTTTCACATAACATGTATTGATATTTGACCTTAAGGAAAATTTGTGAAGTTTATGGAGCAGACAACCATTCATTTAAAATTAGCTTATATGTCCTGTATAAAAGGCAATTCAAAGGGGATTTCTCGTTATATCATAAAGATATATTGAAACTATGTTCAAAACAAATTTCTATCAATAATTCTAAAGTTATAATCCACAGGGCAAAAACATTAACTACCTATACATTTTTTTACATTAATTCAAGATCATACAAATACAATTTAGTGACAGGATTTATTGTAGGTTGGAACTCTGGAAAAGAGTCATAAGTAAAAGCAACAGTAAATATTATTAAGCCATAAATACTCTTCTGTTACCTCTCCCTTTTCCTTCATTCCTTATCTTACCCTTTCATTTTTGATTAATTATTTTCATTTCTACATGTCTCACGATTTAATTCCTCTTTCCATCCTAAATATCTTATTCTTATTCCCATTGCTACCATCACTGTCTCTCTTCCCCCAACACTTCCCTGGTGGCTGTTAGGCCGCTTTCACATTGCATTATTACCTACGTTCACTGGTCCCATCAGGGCATCCATCCGAACCCCCCCCAACGTGTTTCGGACGCATACGCCAACAGGGCCAATGACTATAATGGAGTAGACGGAGTCAGCGTGTGCTCTGTCTTGCACCACTTTCGGTCATATATGTTTTCTGCAGGCAGATATGTAGACATAGTAGACTACATTGGGTGTCCGCCTGCAGAAAATGTATATGTCCGAAAGTGGTTCAAGACAGAGAACACGCTAACTCCGTCACCTCCATTATAGTCAATGGCCCCATCATAATCTGCGTCTGAAACACGTTTTGCGGGGGGGGGGGGGTTCGGACAGATGCCCTGACGGGACCAGTGGATGTAGGTAAAAATGCAATGTGAAAGATGCCTTACAATGAACCAGTGCTTCACTTTTGATTCTGGGATCTCCCTTCACACATTCTCTGCTAAGTTCATTTTGGTGATTTCCGTTCCCACCGGCAGACCACTGCCTGGTGGTTTCCTCTTCCACAAACCGACTCATTCACTTTATTCATTATTTTCTACTACATTCAATATTTATTTTCCTTTCCCCTTATATTTAATTTCATGTTTCCCTTTTTTCAACCTTTTGTCTTCCTTTACTATATTCCTTATTTTCTTCATACCCTTTTTTTTCATTTAATTTCAGATTGATAATCCTTTCACCTTTCTTTCTTTCTTTCTTTCTTTCTTGCTTTCTTTCTAGCCTTTTTAGTATGGGCACTGTAGTAGACACTCTCTGTGGTATCTCCTAATGAAGAAGTAATAGATACTTTGACACACGTTGAGAATAAAATCGCTATCACTCACTATACCCTGAACTCTTTGGATGTCTTTTTTTTCATACCGACCAGCAGCGCAGCACACCCACATCTCCTACAACCGATCTCCACATTGGACTCCCCAACCTGTGGAGCAGCAGCAGCTGGAATTGTACCTATAAAATGTTGCCCTTTTTCTCAACACTAAGGGGTACTTTGCACGTTGCGACATCGCTACTGCGATATCGTCGGGGTCAAATCGAAAGTGACGCACATCCGGCGCCGGTAACGACGTCGCAACGTGTAAAGCCTAGGAGAGATGAACGAGCGTGAAACAGTCAAAAATCGCTGATCTCTCTCACGTCGTTCATTTTCATAATGTCAGTGCGTCCGCAGGTACGATGTTGTTTGTCGTTCCTGCAGCTCCACACATCTCTGTGTGTGAAGCCGCAGGACCGACAAACATCTCCTTACCTGCGCCCACCGTCCACCGGCAATGCGAAAGGGAGAAGGTGGGCAAGATGTTTACATTCCGCTCATCTCCGCCCCTCTGCTTCTATTGGCTGCCTGCTGTGTGACGTCGCTGTGATGCCGCACGACCCGCCCCCCTTAAGAAGGAGGCGGGTCGCCGGCCAGAGTGACGTCGCAGGGCAGGTAAGTGCGTGTGAAGCTGCCATAGCGATAATGTTCGCTACGGCAGCAATCACAAGATATCGCATGTGCGATGGGGGCGGGTACTATCGCGCTCGGCATCGCTATCATCGGCTAGTGATGTCGCAGCATGCAAAGTACCCCTAGTGAGGACTACCACATCACCATTTAACACTGTTGCCTGGATAATGCCTTAAGGCCGCTTTACACGCTGCGATCTCGCTAGCGAGATTGCTAGCATGCGTACCCGCCCCCATCGGTTGTGCGTCACAGGCAAATCGCTGCCCGTGGCGCACAGCATCGCTCAAACCCGTCACACGTACTTACCTGCGTAGCGACGTCGCTGTTGCAAGCGAACCACCTCCTTTCTAAGGGGGTGGTTCGTTCAGCGTCACAGCGACGTCACTAAGCGGGCGTCCAATCGAAGCGGAGGGGCGGAGATGAGCGGGACTAATATCCCGCCCACCTCCTTCCTTCCTCATTGCCGTCGGCCGCAGGTAAGGTGAGGTTCCTCATTCCTGCGGTGTCACACATAGCGATGTGTGCTACCTCAGGAACGACGAACAACATCGTACCTGCAGCAGCAACGATATTTGGGAATGGCGGAGCGTGTCAACGAGCAATGATAAAGTGAGTATTTTTGCTCGTTAGCGGTCGCTCGTACGTTTCACACGCAACAACGTCGCTAACGAAGCCAGATGTGCGTCACGAATTCCATGACCCCAATGACATCGCGGTAGCGATGTCGTTGCATGTAAAGCGGCCTTTAAACTATGTGTGTACACTGCAGGTTTTTTTCTTTAGCGAAAAATGCATCCTCTGGCAGAAAAATGCACCTTTGGCTGAAAAACGCATTTGTTTTTGCCGCTTTTCGGTGCGTTTTTTGGGTGCGTTTGTGGCCATGTTTTTTTTCCACTATATTCAATGGAAAAACGCAGGTCAAAAACGCTGAAAGAATTGACATGCTGCTTGTTTTTTTCTTTTGCTGCAACCAAAACTGCAAAGAAAAAAGAAGCAACGTGCGCACAGCCTTTCTGATTTCTCATAGACTTTGCTTGGGTAGCAAACACATGCAGTTTAGGGCATCAAACTGCACCAAAAACACATCAAAAACTGAATTGTACGCACAGGGCCTTATTGTGCTTTTGTGTCTCCCAAGCTTTCCTTTAACCCCCTTTTCACCTTCCTGACCAGTCTAAATTTGCCATTTTACCCGTGTCATTTATTATGGTAAGAAGTCTAAAAAGCTTCAACATATTCCAGTGATTCTGAGAGTGTTTTTTAGGACAAGTTGTACATCATGTTAGTGGTACATTTTAGTTGATATGATGTGCATTTATTTATGGATATATCAAAAATGTTGTAAACAATTTTGCAATTTTCACATTTTGAATTTGTTTTACCTTAATCCAGATACTACACAAAATAATTAATAAATAACATATGCCACATATCTACTTTACATCAGCACCATTTTTTTTATTTATTTTTGTTAGGAAGGTTATCATTTTATCAGCATTTTATCATATTTCAAATAATATCTACAATTTTTTTTATTTATTTATTTTTTTTTTACAGGCCACATCACATTTGACGTGACTTTGATGCGTCTATGACAGAAAATACCCAAAAGTGACACTGTTTTAGAAATTGAACCCTCAAAGTGCTTAAAACCCCATATAGGAAGTTTATTAATCCTTTAAGTGCTTTACAGGAATTAAAGCAATGTGGAAAGAAAAAAAGGAAAATTTATTTTTTTCCCATAAAAATATTGCTTTAGCCCCATATTTAGCATTTTCACACAAGTATCAGGAGAAATTGGACCATATAATTTGTTGTGCAATTTTTCCTGGGTACACTGATACCCCATATGTGGTGGGAAAACTACTTTTTGGGCATACAGCAGAGCTCGTAAGGAAAGGAACACCATTTGACTGGAATAACTACTGGATGTCATGTCGCCTTTGCAGAGCCTCTGATGTGCTTAAACAGTTTAACACTAAAACTACTGAGGTAGTCATTTTGACTACTTTGCACTATGTATTTCTATCACGAAGTGTCACGAGTCCAGTAGTTCTAGTGTTAAACCCCCCCCACAAGTGACCCCATTTTGGGAAGCACCCCACAAGGAATTTATCTAGGAGTATGGTGAGCACCTTAAACCCACAGGTGCATCACAGAATTTTATAGGGTCACTCCGTGTCAAGTGGACCAGTGGTCCCCACTCGACGTTCTCCGATTTTGCTGAAAATTTATAAGGATGTACATGTTTGTTTGAAAAGAGGTTCTGTAAATTTTTAGGGCCAGATCTCAAATATATTGGGCACTGTTGACCTTTCACTGGAGGCCCCCCCAAGCCTGCGGCTTCAGCTAAGAGGATTTTGCAAACTTTGGCACATAGCCATTAGAGTTCTATACTGGCTATGATGCTGAAATTTGGCATACTAGCTCAAATTTTGCTGCTAAACGCGATAAAATTATTACCGGCTATGACAAAACAATATTTCGGCCGCAATTTTGTGTCAAAGTAGCTTGCAAAACGCCTCGCATAAAATTTATGCCAAACTTTGCCCATATATAACTCAAGACCAAAAACCAATAGGAACTGGTGCTTTACCCTGTACAACAAACATCTTCATGACGTTGCATTGCTGCAATATCACGGTCAAAGCATATGTATTTGTGGAAATATTCACACCCACATATGATGAAAAACTTAAAAAAAAGGAATTTTACCTATTTTTAGGTCAAATTTCCCAAAAAGGGTACCCCTAAAATATATTAATTCTGTTACCATTTGAAAGAGCACATTTTTCTCTACAAGGATCATTGGGGTTTTTTTTTTGGAGTCTCTCCATTTAAGAAAAGAAAAATGCCACTGAACATGGTGTTATGTATGCACGTAATGCATTAATTTTGTGTTTGATTTTCAGATTCTTATCACATGTTACAGAGTTGTATTGTTGCTAGCAATGTCTATTATAATCAAAAACCTATAAACCTATTGACTATTGTTACATTTTAATGCATATATTATTTATTTTTTAGTGATGGAGAATGAAATTGATGACAAAAAGATTCGCATTTCAAGGGTGTCAAATGACCCTTCATCTTTCATTGCCCATGTAGATGGATCTGTCAGATCAGAAATGCCTTTTGTGCCAATTGCAAACCTCCAGCCAGGGCAATACATTGCCTGCATTTACGATAGGAACTGGTGGATTGGAAATATTTCTGAAATTTCAGTCGACGACCATGATGCATTAATACATTTTATGCATCCTCATGGACCAGCTAGCTTCTTTCACTGGCCTGTGAGAAATGATACATGCTGGATTCCCGAGCTGTCGATCATTGCAATAATTCCAGCACCAGCTGCAACAGCAATGGGCCGACAATACAGCTTCTCTGAACCGATTATGTTGCAAATTCAGCAACAATTCCAGACCACTTACTTAGACTGAACATTATGGCTTGGGAACCAACAAAAGATACCCAATATTAGGCTTGGGATCCTAGGCAAAGACCACCCACCCTCAGGCTTTGGAACCTGCGATAAAGAGACCACCCGCGACTTGCCTTGCACGGCTATCGGCCATGGCTCCTAGGCGATGGGGCTGCCAATTCTCGAAAGACAGCATTATTACAATTCTTAATAGGATTAGAATACCAATTCTTAGGGAATTGGTTGTGGTATAACCACCATGGATCAACGCAAGGGTTTGAATAGTGCAGTTAGCATTCATTGCGTATTAATAAATAACACCATGTTCAGTGGCATTTTTCTTTTCTTAAATGGAGAGACTCCAAAAAAAACCCCAATGATCCTTGTAGAGAAAAATGTGCTCTTTCAAATTGTAACAGAATTAATATATTTTAGGGGTACCCTTTTTGGGAAATTTGACCTAAAAATAGGTAAAATTCATTTTTTTTTAAGTTTTTCATCATATGTGGGTGTGAATATTTCCACAAATACATATGCTTTGACCGTGATATTGCAGCAATGCAAAGTCATGAAGATGTTTGTTGTACAGGGTAAAGCACCAGTTCCTATTGGTGTTTGGTCTTGAGTTATATATGGGCAAAGTTTGGCATAAATTTTATGTGAGGCGTTTTGCAAGCTACTTTGACACAAAATTGCGCCCGAAATATTGTTTTGTCATAGCCGGTAATAATTTTATCGCGTTTAGCAGCAAAAGTTGAGCTAGTATGCCAAATTTCAGCATCATAGCCAGTATAGAACTCTAATGCCTATGTGCCAAAGTTTGCAGAATCCTCTTAGCTGAAGCCGCAGCCTTGGGGGGGGCCTCCAGTGAAAGGTCAACAGTGCCCAATATATTTGAGATCTGGCCCTAAAAATTTACAGAACCTCTTTTCAAACATACATGTATATCCTTATAAATTTTCAGCAAAATCAGAGAACGTCGAGTGGGGACGATTTTTAAAAATGGTCCACTTGACACGGAATGACCCTATAACATTAAGCTGTAACAATGAAAAAAATACATTTTTCTCATAAAAATGTTGCTTTAACCCCACA
This sequence comes from Anomaloglossus baeobatrachus, assembly GCF_048569485.1. Lineage (NCBI taxonomy): Eukaryota > Metazoa > Chordata > Amphibia > Anura > Aromobatidae > Anomaloglossus > Anomaloglossus baeobatrachus. Next base: position 365,582,767 of record NC_134356.1, read on the forward strand.
TTTTTCATTTCAGAACAGCAACAGGAGATAATTGGCCACACAATATGTTGTGAAATTTATCCTGCATACAGTGATACCCCATATGTGGTGTAAAAGTACTTTTTTGACACACGGCAAGGTTTGGAAGGGATAAAGCACTATTTGAATTTTGGAGCACCATTTTGTCTCGAATATATTGCAGACGTCAAGTTACAATTAAAGAGCCCCTGACATGTCAAAACAGCAGAAACTCCACAAATTAAGCCAGTTTTGGAAACTACAACCCTCAAGGAATTTATCTAGGGGTACAATGAGCATTTTTAAGCCACAGGTGATTCACAGAATTGTATGACATTGTGTGGAGTAAATTAAAATTTCCCATTTTTTCTTTGGCACCAAGTTTTTAATTTTCAAAAAGGGTTATAGGAAAAATTGAACAATACAATTTTTTACTCAATTTCTCTTGAGTGTTCCAATACCCCATATCTGGTCGAAAACTAATTTTGAGGCACCATGCAATGCTCAGAAGGGAAGGAGTGCCATATTGCAGTGCAGATTTTGCTGAAATGGTTTGGGGGTGTTACATTGGCAGAGCACCTGACATGCCAAAAAAAGCAAACTCCGCTAATAGTGACCCCACTTTACAAACTACACCTCTCAATGAATTCATATAGGGTGCAGTGAGCATATTAACACCACATGTGCCTCACAGAATTTTATACCATTGGGTGGTGAAGAAAAAATAATTCTATTTTTACCACTAAAATGTTGTTTTAGTCTCAAGTTTTTTACTTTTTATAAGGGTTAATAAGAAAAAAATGAGCCATACAGTTGTTGTGCAAAATCTCCTGAGTGCACTTATACCCCATATATAATTAGGAGTTACTTGTCAGGCACAGTGCAAAGCTCAGAAGGGAAGACGTGCCATATTGCAGTGCAGATTTTACTGTTATGGTTTGCTGGTGCCATGTCACATTGGCAGAGCCCTGGAGGTGCCAGAACAGCAGAAACCCTCCCCCCATAACTGACCCCATTTTACAAACTACACCTTCTCAATTAATTTATCTAGGGTTACAGTGGGCGGTGAAGAAAAAATAAATCCAATTTTACCACAAAAATCTTGTTCTAGCCCCAGGTTTTCCATTTTGAAATGGGGAAATGGGAAAAAATGGCAGCAAAATTTGTCACACAATTTCTGCTGAACGTGGCAATACTCCATATGTGTCTGCACAGTACTGCTTAAGGCCCCTTTACACGCTGCAACATCGCTAGCAATTGCTAGCGATGTCGAGCGCAATAGCACCCGCCCCCGTCGTTGTAACAATATGTGGTGATTGCTGCCATAGCGAATATTATCGCTACAGCAGCGTCACACGCACATACCTGCTCTGCGACGTCGCTGTGACCGGCGAACCGCCTCCTTTCTAAGGGGGCGGTTAGTTCAGCGTCACAGCGACGTCACAGCAGCGTCACTGAACCTCCGCCCAATAGAAAAGGAGGGGAAGAGATGAGCGGCTGGAACTTGCCGCCCACCTTCTTCCTTCCTCCTTTTCCGGTGGACGCAGGTAAGGAGATGTTTGTCGTTCCAACGGCGTCACACATAGCAATGTGTGCTGCCGCAGGAACGACAAACAACATCGTTACTGCAGCAGCAACGATATTTGGGAAGAGGGGGGCATGTCACCGATGAGCGATTTTGAACGTTTTTGCGACGATTCAAAATCGCTCATAGGTGTCACACACAATGACATCGCTAAAGCGGCCGGATGTGCGTCACAAATTCCGTGACCCCAACGAGATCGCTTTAGCGTGTAAAGCCACCTTTAGCCACATGGCAAGACTTGGGAGGGAAGGAGCACTATCTGTCTCTTGGAGGGCATATTTTCCTAAAATAGTTTGCAGTGAAATAGCAAATACCCAGGGGATCCACAGTATCAACCGTAGTAAATAGCTGAATCCAGGCAAAAAGCGAAGGTACATATGCATGAAACCTAAAATATAACTTTTATTAGTGTATAGCTAAAAAAGTGAATCTCAGTTCACTCAGGGTGAGTAAAAACAGACAAACATTAACAATAATCATAGTCATGCTGCCATAGGGCTACATATACCCCTTCAGCTGCCCACTGATACAATATGGCAGTACTCGCCTCACAAGCTTATTTGAGAATGCCACTCAAAAGAGGCTGCCAGGGTTTAGTATGACTATATATGGACACACATTTCGTTGTACCCTTAAAGCTGGAACAATCATTAATTTATGGAAAGTGTGTCCAAAAATCCATATTAGGGAAAAGCATGCGGGTATCAAGATTAAATCCCAGAAGGGAACGATCTTACCCGATCTTGTGAATGCGAGGATGGGCAACCTATGTAAGGACAACACGGCTCGTTGATAGGGGGGCTGTCCACCAGCTCTTCAAATCCCATACATCTATTGCCGAGTGTTCAACTCTAAATATTGACGAAACACATTACTCCCGACGCGTTTCATATGGGAAATCATCAGGGGAGTGTTAGTGAAAGTAATGAGATATGGCCCATATACATCATATGACCATATTTAGATGCCCAGTATTGCGCACGTATGCGTGCGTCATGACTGAATCCTTTTCAAAAGTGTCACTTTTTTAGCTATACACTAATAAAAGTTATATTTTAGGTTTCATACATATGTACCTTCGCTTTTTGCCTGGATTCAGCTATTTACTACTAAAATAGTTTGCAGACTCCATATACAGTGCCAGAAGAGCACATTCTCCTGTCTTCCCATCTCTTTCGCAATTGACCCCATTTAGTAAATTACACCCCTCTGGGAATTTATCTATAGGTGTAGTGATGATTTTGACTCAATGGGTGCTTTCCAGAAACAAACAGCAATTGATGATGTTGAGTGAAAACTGCAAATCTGCCATTGTACTGCACAGCACATGGTAGTACCCAGTACATTATGGTGCCCGTACATTGTGCCCAGCTAATGCTTCTGGAGACACGTACCCTGTAAATTAAACAGGCTCTCCTCACTACAGTTATGCCAAACATGTGGACACTAAATGTGGTTTAGGCACACTGTGAGGCTCAGAAGAGAGGGGAATTTAGATTTGGAAGAGCAGAATTCGCTGGATTTCATTTTTGGGCAGAGCCATAGGGCCTTTCCAAAGCCTTTGGGTTACCAGTAATGTTAAATCCCCCTATATTTACACTGTTAGATAAGGGACCTGAGTGGTGACTTTTTTTTTGTGGATTGAGTTGAAGCTTTTATTGGGCACATTTTGCATAAAATTTTGCATCACATTTATTTTTTGCTGTACACTGAGCACTAACATCGGGGTTTCCATCTAAATACTCCAATGATGTTATTCAGATGACCACCAGGATGGATCCATTCACTATAATGCAACAACAGAGGTACGCTGGGCTCTATCTGTCCTCTGTTCGGCATTGTCTTTTTCAGAAGTGGACAAAACTATGGTTGACCACACTTTTATGTACGCCTTAAAAGACAGACACCGTCGGATCTTAGCCATCTGCCTCATTATAATGAACTAGAAGGTGGCCCGATTCTACGCATCGGGTATTCTAGAATTTACGTATTGTGTAGTTCATGTATGATTTTTGTTATATATATATATATAGATGTTGTTGTGTGTAGTTACCAAGGGTTTGTGTAGGGCGCTGTACATGTTCTGGGTGTTGTCTGGGTGTGGCGGGGGGTGAGAGCGGTGTTGTATGTGTGTTGCGTGTGTTGCGTTGTTTGTGTAGCGCTGTGTGTGTGTGTTGCGCGGTTTGTGTGGGTGTGGTGTGTTTTGGGGGGAGGTATGTTTTGTGCAATGTGTGTGTTGTGCGGTATGTGCGTATATTTATGTATGCCGCGGTGTTTGTGTGTTGGGTGTTGTGTGTGTGCGGCGTTGTCTGTGTGTGTGGGTGTCTGTGTATGGCGGTGTTTGTTGTTCCCAGTGTGTGTGTGGTGTGTTGTGTGTGTGTGTTGGGGGGAGGTGTGCACCTCCCATCGTGCTCCATCCCCCATGCTGCGCACACCCCATCGTGCCCCATCCCCCATGCTGAGCACCCCCCATCGTGCTCCATCCCCTATGCTGCCCACCCCCCATCGTGCTCCATCCCCCATGCTGCGCATTCCCCATCGTGCTCATTCCCCCATGCTGCGCACCCCCCATCGTGCCCCATCCCCCATGCTGCGCACCCCCCATCGTGCTCCATCCCCCATGCTGCCCACCCCCAACGTGCTCCATCCCCCATGCTGCGCATTCCCTATCGTGCTCCATCCCCGATGCTGCGCACCCCCCATCGTGCTCCATCCCCCATGCTGCGCACTCCCTATCGTGCTCCATCCCCCATGCTGCGCACTCCCCATCGTGCTCCATCCCCCATGCTGCGCACTCCCCATCTTGCTACATCCCCCATGCTGCGCACCCCCCATCGTGCTACATCCCCCATGCTGCGCACCCCATCGTGCTCCATCCCCCATGTTATAATAGTTCTCCTATTATACTCAGAGAGGAGTATAATAGGAGGACAATAATAGGAGGAGTAGTCCTGGGGGGAGAGGAGTATAATGCCGGCTCCCTGCACATGTGTACCGGGAGCCGGTGTACGCTAGTAACTATGATACACATCGGGTAACTAAGGGACCTTAGTTACCCGATGTGTATAATGGTTACCAGTGTTCACCGGCTCCGTCAAGATCCCAGCATCGCAAGGTTATGTCTGGCGCTGCTGGGATCGTGACGGAGCCGATGTACACTGGTAACTATGATACACATCGGGTAACTAAGGGACCTTAGTTACCCGATGTGTATAATGGTTACCAGCGTTCACCGACTCCGTCACGATCCCAGCAGCGCAAGGTTATGTCTGGCGATGCGTGCGGAGGGCCGGGGCGAGCGGCCAATCCATGCGGAGGGCGGGGCCAGGCCGAGGCGAGCAACCAATCCATGCGGAGGGCGGGGCCAGGCCGAGGCGAGCGACCAATCCGTGGGGGGGACGGAGGCGAGGCGAGCGGCCAATCCGTGCGGGGGGGGCGGGGCCATGGCGAGCCCAGCAGCCAATCAGCTTTGTGTCACCGTGAGGACACAATTTTGGAGCAAGACAGACAGACAGACAGACAGAATAAGGGAATTATATATATAGATTCTCCATTGGGGGCATTGTCTGAATCACATATTTGAGAGATTAAGGCCATTTGCGCACTTTGCGTTGAGTGTTGAGTTAGTTGCATTTCAAAACGCATCCTCTGGCAGAAATTGTCTTTGTCAAATTTGGTTTTAACCACAAAAACGCTAATAAAAAATACGCTTGCGCTTTTACTGCGTTTTGCTGCGTTTTTACCGCAATTTACATGCTTTTTCATTGCTTAAAGTCAGATGTGTTTTGAATACAAATACACTACTAAATAAAGTTTAAACATTCAAACACTATGAAAAGAAAGAAAAAAATTATTACAAATATCATGATTAAAATCATATACAACATAGCTAATTTTATTAAATTGATAACTGTGTTCCGTGACCCCAACGACATCTCGTTAGCGATGTCGTTGCGTGTAAAGGCCCCTTTATTGTGATCTTTGAGATGCAGAATAAACAAATCAACAGTAGGACAAGAATTATTTTTATTTATTTTTTACACTATTCACCATGTGGTATAAGTAATTAGACAGCTGTCATGATACTGTTTGCACTCTGCTGTGGCAGAGCTGTATCAGTCACCTGATCATGTTGTCTACGTTCCTAGTGGGAGGAGCTTTTCCTTCTATACCATCTTCCTAGGAGCTCACCATGTTATCAGGACATCCCCTCCATCATCACGCTGCCAGTTATAAATCTGCCCTGCAGTGTGCTCAGCTGGTTCATGTAAGTGCTCTAGATTCTGTCCATTACCTCCCTGTTTTGCCAAGTATTTAAAGGGATCGGATACGGCTTTAAAGAAGGCGATTAATTTTATTATAATGATTAAATGATTACAGAAAATAGGAAATAGTGTGATATTGCGTACACTTTTGCATAATATGGATCACAAAGGTAAAGTACTTACATTACACACTACAGAGAAGAAAGAAACTTCACCAGGAGCCTTACATAATCTGCCCGGAAAACATCAGCTGTGAGAAGCAAAACAGCGAAGACAGAGAAACTCCTGGGATCCATACTGTGGTGTCACGGGCGTCCCCTCCACAAGTAAACAGGCTTCTGACTTCGCTGAAATCTTCACCAGTCTATATCTCACTTGAAAACAAATTGCTTGTGTAACCAAATGTTACACAGACCCTAATAGGTTCCATTTGTCCAATATAGTATCGCTCTTCTGAGTGGCCAACTCTTCAGATGCCAACATACACTGGACAAATACGTCATGGGATGAGACAAGCCAGAAAGCTTTTCGATTCACACGTTTTACCATACTATGAACACGCACATTCTCAGTAAATATTGATAAGAAAACTATGTGGGACTGAGTGATTCTCACTAGAACTATAACTCCAGGTGTCTGGGAAAATTACAGAAAAACAAGCTAACATGAACCATAACTTCTACAGCCTAATATCTTAAAGGGTTTCTTAAAGACAGACTTCCAATATGGATTCCTGATGGCCACTAATTTGTTAGCACAACACTCCTCCGACCCTTCCTGACCTCTGTTCTGCCTGACCTCCCTGTCTCCCAGCTTCTACGTTTTGTCTTACCTTCCGTGTCCCTCTCCTGCTCGTTGTCCCGTCCCTGTGCCCCCTCCTTCAGTTTTCTCTCCCTGTTACCGATTTCTGGCTTGAACCCGGATCCTGACTCCACCTCCTCCCTTGTACTGCGCTCCCTCTCTGACCCGGTTAGTATGACTCCTCTTAACAACCATTCAGTTGCCTAGGACACCATGTGCCTGGGTTCCCTCTAGTGGTTCTTTTCATTACAGACAGGCCTGGTTCTACAGTGTGGTGGATCTCATTATACATTCTGTGTGCTGACTCCCCCTAGTGGTGACATCACAACAGCTTTATTTTTTGGATCAGTATAATTACATCAATACCAGATTTATATATATTTTTTTAGCGCTTGGCTACTATCACACACTAAAAAAGCTGTATGGTAGCTTATTTTTTGCAGGACAAGATAATCTTTTCAGCGATACCCTTTCTATTTACATTTCCCTTTTTGATCGCATTTCATTTACCGTATTTTTTAGCATTGTGATGCCAAAGCATAGTTTTTTGCCACGTTTTGTATTTATTTTTTTACCGTGTTCACTGAAGGTGTTAACTAGTGTGACAGATTAATAGATGTGTTTAAAATATGTGTTCTCTATATGTTTTTTTTGTTTTTTCATAAATGTGTATTATTAGTATAATATTTTTTATTTCATTTTACATTTCATTTAAATATTTTTTCAATTTTTTTAAACTTTTTTTTTTACTTTTTACTTAGTCCTTCTATGGGTCTTTATCTTTTATTACTCTGATCACTAGTGTAATGCATTCCAGTGAACATGCATTGCAATGCATTACACCTGACAGTGTGACACTGACAGAACACCTTTTAGATTATGCTCATGGCATGGTCTAACAGGCAACTGTAGCTGTCAAACCCAGGTCGGTATTTGACCTTGGGTTGCCACAGGAACAATCGGAGGTGCTGATCTAATGCCCTCTACCTCCTCTAGTCTCCTAAATGCTGTGATTGCTATTGATCACAACATTTAAGGGGTTAAACACCTGAGAGTGGTGCAAGCACTGAGTGCCATGACTTAACTATGTGTAGTATACTCCTTTCCGACTAAGTCGTATAGGTAAATCAAAGGTGATTAATGGGTTATATCATAAATACTTGAATGAAAATAAGCTCTACATTTAAAAAAAATGTAGGAAAAGGAATTAGGGCATATATGCAGGATGTCTAAATGAAAATTGGTACCTGATTGAACATCACATACCAAGATCATATCATTTATCAGGGCATGGTATTTGTTGTCTGTGATTCATTCACTGTATGGGACTGACAGAGACAGCCATGCACTATACTTATCTATATCTGGTAGCCCCATAAACAATGAATGAAGCTGTGGCTCACATGCATTGACATTGGTCCATTCTGATAGGGCATTTCAGAGACTGATTTTTGGGATCGGTGGGGATTCCAGCATTCGGATGACCACCAACCAGCAACTTATCATTTATCCAAGTTAGTAATAAGTCTTCAATATTGCGTGCAGCTAAACGTCTTTTAATTTAAGAGGTGATGTCATGATAGTTAACTGTTACGAGGGGGACCCGGGGAAGCGTGCCAAGATGGTATATGGACAGCTTCCGCCGGTCAAGGTCCACTGTGCGGTGTAAGGGACCGCTGCTATGGTGGGAGAAGAGTGAGCGGGTTGCTGCTAGCGATCGTCTGGAATGTCACAGACGATCTGCGTACACCTGTCCGCCCTAACCCGTGAGGGTTGTATGGCACGGGGCTCACAACTCGGTGTACCTGTTGCACGGGGATGCACAGAGGTGCCTACTCACGTGTGCCAGCGGGAGTCACAGGAATATGGCACGAGGGTAGCACAGAGGTGCCCACACACGTGTGCTTCAGAAACCAGGTGAGTCCGACAGAGATTCAAGGAGCTCACCTGGGACAGGAACACAGCCTGTTAAACGGAATACTGCCGGAGCAGCAAGGCAGGGGCGAGACCTGCAAAATACAATGTCTGTACAGTGGCGTGGCAGCACGCTGCCAGACATCCAAACATAGAAGGACGGTCACGCGCCGCCATGATGGCAGGAGGGGTTTTTAAGGAGATGTAGCTCCAGCCAAGGGCGGGCGCGAGACGGATGTGACCCAATCATGATCTGTGACGTCCTGGCCCGGCCAGTCAGGATTCAGCACATCACCAGCCTCGTTATCTGGCCGTGTGATACCAGTGAGCGAATCAGAAGACGTCACGTGGGGCACATGCTCAACCTCCTGCCTCTGGGTCATAAAGGCGGGATCTTCGGTTTCACAATGTGCAGAGCTAAGGGAAGTCTTGCTGCTTCCCTGAGCATCTATCCTTTGCACACTGTGCAACCACTCCGACCCTCTGCAATGCTGAGCAGGAGGACACGTGGCAGGCAAGGGATGGGAGACCACTCCATTCCTTACAAGGAGTAAACCACTAGGTGTCACCCTTCTGCTGCATCTAGGAGGAGGAAACTCCTGCAGTCTCCCAGGCCTTTGGCGCTGCTGAGCAGGAAGGCTCGCGGCAGACAAGGAATGGGGGACCACCTCATTCCTTGCAAGAGGAGAGCCATGAGATGTAACAGTTAACTCTTCTTATTTCAGCCACATTTCATCTCAGGTGTAAGCAAAGTCTTGGGAGACAGGTGAGATCAACATGGATCAAGAAAATGCAGTGTAATCAGTGAAATGAGTGACAGGGAAGAGCAGGCATTAGTATAAACGCTGGACAGAAAGATTAACCTGGCCGCTGTGTTCATGATGGATTGAAGCTGAGCCGGTCTGTTTAGTGGAATATCAATTAGTAGTGACTTACAGTAATTGATGCAAGAGATTAATAGGGCCTGGATAAGTATTTTAGCATTGTCAGTGATGAGGAAGAAATGGATACACAAATGGATGTTTTTTAGGTAAAGATTGATTGTGAGAAAGAAGGCATTTACAATTACAAATTGTAACCTTAGTCCAATTGTTGAGCCTCCATTGTCATTATATTCCAGCTGATATAATATGCAGTATTTCAATGCCCTTCGGGAGGGCTAGCCACTGCTGTGCTCTATACTGTTATAACATGAAAAAGCAGAACCTATTCTTGGAGCAAAGTTGCATAAGTTCATAGATTAAGCCAGATCACCATTTTTGGTTGTATTAAAGGGTTTATCCGACTTATTTTGCCTTTTTTTGTCATTTCACTATTGGGCTACATAGGGGCAGGTAAGTAGATAGCAACTATCTATCTGCCTGCTGTCAGCCCCTCTTCCCTGGCTGCTTTTTGCTGCCTCCTGTGATGTCACATCAACAGGGGTAGGACCTTGTTGACAGGTATCACAGCAGAATTCAGGTTGCTGCCCTGCTGGGCGGGTACAGTGTGTGGAGTCCCCGCCCCCTTTACTGCACCTTCCCACACATCCCGTAGCGCAGTGGTCTCAAAGACTCCACCCGTAGGCCACATGCGGCCCCTGATGCTGCTTGCTGCGTGCAGGCCCACAGATCCCTTGCTGATCGCTGCCTGTGCTGGGGCCACGCAGTCAGATGCAAGCTCTGTATCCAGCGACTGCTGTGATCACCTGCTGGCCAATCAGAGGTCAGCAGCTGATCACTGGAGAACCTGCATAGAAAGCTCGCCCCTGCGCAGCGCCCGGGAATCTGTACTCTGATATAAAACACTGTCAGCGGCTGCCCCTGATAGCTGCATGCAGGCCCGTGGCCCCCTTGTTGATCACTGCCTGTGCAGAGGCCACCGCTGACAGAGCTTTATATGAGAGGACAGATTTCCGGGCGCTGCACAGGGAAGAGCTCTGTATACAGCTGCTGCAATTATCAACCGCCGACCAATCAGAGATTAGCAACTGATCACAGGAGAAATTGTATAGAGAGGCTGTCCCTGTGCAGTGCCTGGGAATCTGTCCACTGATATAAAGCGCTGTCAGCGGTGGCCCCTGCATCGGCAGCGTTCAAGAATCAGGAAACAGGACACTGAGGGAATGAGGACAGGTGAGAAGAATTTGTCTTTTATTTTTTTTTGGGGTGTATGAAGAATGGCACAATAGGGGACACTACTACAGGATGGAGCATTGCTACAAGAAAAGGACCAGGAAAGGGGATATTACTATAAGAAGAGGACCAGGAAAGGGGATATTACTATAAGAAGAGGACTAGGAAAGGGGACATTACTACAGGATGAGCAGAAGGATGGCGTACAATACTATAGGATAGGCACAAGGATGGGGCATATTACTACAGGATGGGTGCAATACTACAGGATGGGCGTAATGCTACAGGATAGGCACAAGGATGGGGCACATTACTATATTAGGGGGAGAAGGATGGGCATGACGCGCACACGGGGTCGGGGGTTCCTCGTCACCGGGCCACGGTGCTTCTCCTGGGACACTGCGGTGGCCTTGCCCGGTTCCATGACCCCGGGTTTCAATAAAAGGATGGGGATGAGGACGATAGGGGTAGTTGTTCATGATGCCACCTGTGGTGTGCGGCCAATTATTAGCCGCCGCTGAGAGACTTCTCTGCTTGGATGGTGACAACGCAGACCGGATGGTTCAGCTCTCCACAGGCAGAGCTGTAGCCCCAGGGAGGATGGTGGTGGTAGTTGCTCAGGCGCGATGGGGAGGGCGCCGGCTGTAACAGGACGACACACGTGGAACAGTTTAAGGTCTTTTACTTACTGGTCACACACTGCAGCACCGGGCTACGCTGTGCTGGGCCTCAGCCGAACCCGGATACTTCGGAGGTTGTGGCCGGTCGTTCCTTCTGTGTGTCACCTTTCGATAGTTTCCCTCCACCCCAGCTCCTGGGCTGTGGAACGGGTCATGGGTACCTTCTGCACTCCCTGCGAACCCTGGGATCCCCCTTCTTTCCTAAGAACTCAGGTCGAGCCTCCGGCTTCAGACCACGGGCCCCAAACTTTCTGTGTCTTTGCTTGCTTGTCCATTCCAGAGTCCGACCTGACTCGGATGCTGTCCAGTGCTAACTGCCTGTAGTGTTTGAGATGGCTCCTAACTTCCCCTGTGGGTGCCCTGCCTCCTAGGTCCCTGGACTAGTGGGCATGAGTCCCATAACTCGTGATGGCCACCCCAGCTCCTACCCTAACCCGGTCTTAGTGACAGAACCCCCATGTTATATGTTGGTTGAGTGTGGTTGTTACCAGTGATGACCTCCTCCATATCCGCTATGAATACTGCACCTCGGGTGAGGTGCAGTACCCTGTGGTGCCTGAGGCCATAGGGGCACCACACGCACATTACTACGTTATATGTGGATGTGATGTGAGGTGATTGTGTTGTCACAGATGAGAGGTAGTATCACTGCCTGTATTTCTAATGCTGGAGCCATCTGTGCTGAGCAGTGTGCATAGGGTGGGGCTGGACACTGAGGCCGGGCGGTGCCAGCTCTGACTGAGGTTTGGCAACCAAGGAAAGGAAAAAGTCAAGTTTGGTTGAGCTGAAGGTAAATAAAGTGTCTGAAGAGAATAAAGTGATAATTCAAGAGGAACAAAGGTTAGGAAAAAAAATAAAATATGTAGGAATGTTTTAGATGACAATACAGCACAGACTAGCTTAAAAAAAATGTTGGAGTTTATGTCGGACGACTTCTTTAAGCAATGTATGTTTTTCTTGAATAACCTTTACCTCTTCCTAATATTCAACTTACATATTTCAGGCACTGTCAGTGTGCTTCCAGCGGTTCACCACACTGTACATGTACCTGCTGAGGACCTAAGCCCATACCATCTGCAGCAGGTATCAGGGGCATATGCTGTTGTCATGATTCCTCTGTGCAGAGCATCTTGCCTTTGGAAATGCTCTGCTGCACTTTCCTTTGTTACTGGGCTAGCAGTGTGTTTAATAGCACAGGATTCCATGTTGGTGCTGATTACTCAGGTGTTCCACTTGTCACGATTCCTCTGTGCAGAGCATCTTGCCTTTGGAGATGCTCTGCTGCACTTTCCTGTGTTACAAGCTAGCAGTGTGTTTGACAACGCAGGATTCCAGATGTGTATTGGCAAAAATGGGAACTATGTGCTGCGGGAATAAAGAGCCTTGGGATTCCAAATTGTTTTTTATTAATACCAATGCGCATCTGCACCAGTCCTTTCTCAAGGTAAAAAAAACAAGTATCACTTTTTTTTTTACCTGGAGAAGGTTCCGGCCTGGCTCAAAAACGTATTGGTATTAATAAAAAAAGATTTGGGATCCATGGGTTCTTCATTCCTACAGCGCAGGGTGCCTACATCTGCCAGTTTCCATTTTTGCCAATGTAGCGCCCCTGACCTGGTCAGGCACCACTGAGTACTGCACCCATGCTGGGGAAGTACAAAACAGGTAAACCAGAAGGCTGACCGAGGTGTGGTTACACAGGCGCATAGTAGCCAGGTCTCCCACATGGACCTTTGAAGGGACCCCTGGGGAATCCAGGAGGGGGCGCGGCCTCCATCTCCACTCAAGGGGTGTGGTGGAGAGCCTGGTTGCTAGGTTGCGTAGGCAGGCACAGAGGGGAGGGAGTAGTGAACCAGTCAGTTAGTGCAGCTCAGGGAGAGCAGTCGCAAGAAGCAGACCCTGCAGACTGTCACGATCCTGACAATGCACGTGCAGTGGTTACTGACAGAGGAGAGCGGTCACCTGGTAGTGCCGCCTGAAAATCACCCGAGGCTAGAGTGCAGAGCGGTGGCTGAGTACGGGGACTGCCAGGGAGGTACCAGGCCCGCACGGGTTACAGGTTCCCAGAGCAGGGGCCCATTCAGTTGGCCTGCTCAACCTGCAGGTGGAGGTACTTCATACCCTCCACCAAACACCACAGAGTCTGCAGCCACGTAGCAAAGAGAGGGCCCATAGCTCACAAGAGGCAAGAAGCCGGAGTGACCTGGTCCAGGCTACAAGCAGACGGGCCGAAGAAGGGGAGAACAGGCTCCCTGGGTGATCACAGCAGGACTTCAAGTTGGGGTCACCCCAAAAACACAAGGGCTAGGAAGGCGAGTCAGCAGCTACCCTCACAAGTCAGCCTGAAGGAGCCTGGTTCCCCCCTGGTGCATCACAGCTACGCCCGGGTTACTCACCCTGCCACCTGACGTGAGTAAAAACCCTGAAAGACACTCTGGTTGTGCGTGTGAGTCATTCTGTGACCTGTGGTTCCACACATTCACACTGGGTCCTGAGGCTAGCCTCACTCTCGGGAGGCCACCACATCTAGCTGCATTCAACATCAGCCCCAGGTGTCCCCTAATCTGCAGTGGCGGTCACTTTGACCGCAATACCGAGAGTGGCGTCACGAATCCTAAGAAGACAACCTACCTGTGACCAGACTGTCCCTCCACGTGGAGTACCTGAAGGTAATGCAGACCTGGGCGGCTCCACACCATGGATTCAATATTTACATCACTGAAGCATGCTCTTCTGTGTGTAAATAAATGACTTAGTAAGTAGCTGACAGTTTCTGGAGGAGCAAAATTATATAAGTATTGTGTAGTTTCTCGTTAGCAAATAGGCGCTACATCAAAGGTGAAGATAATTGCTCCTAAGGGCAGACTGAATGTATCTAATCACAAACTAATGACTTCATATATCAATAGAAATACAATATTTCCAAGCCATACCTACCGTAATCTGGTATCAACACTATCCACAGATATATCTGTGATCAAGAGATAAAATCACTACTTTTGTGCGTTCAAGCGCTGGGTTTTTCAGCCTTGCAAAGCTACAGAAACATAATATTAACCAGAATTATAGATATACCATAGTCATATGCTCAGAAATAGGGCAAACATGAAATGGGAAGGAGTTTTCTTTGTTAAGAAACACTTCCCACCTTTCCTGTGGGAAAATATGACAAATTAGAATTACAGTGGAACCTTGGATTAAGAGTAACTTGATTTGAGAGCGTTTTGCAAGACAAGGAAAGCTTTCTAAAAATGTGAAACTTGGTTAAAGACTAATGCTTGAAGAGCAAATACTCACCGTGCACACTTCCGGTTCTGTCCTTTCAAGTGCTCTGACCCGCTCTGGAGGTAAATTTCTGTACATATGTACTGTTTACTGTACACAGTATACCATTGTACAGTACATTATATACTATATAGCATGTCTATCAATTTGCATTTGTGGATACAGTATTGTACTTTCTTATTGATAACCAGTACAGCACATTGCTTGGATTGTATCTCCTGCACACAAAGAATTCCATTGTAAGCTAAAGTGCAGTTTAATTTGTTTTATATGCTTTTACTGTACAGTATTTTGTATTCGTGTACTGTAATAATTTTATATGAATACAGTACATTATATTGTATTATTGTAATAAGTTTGTATAAATACAGTTAATATTTTTGTGTTGTGGAACGAATTGTCTGCGTTTCAATGATTTCCTATGGGAAAATTTGCTTTGATATAAGAGTAACTTGGTTTAAGAGCACACTCCTGGAACCAATTATGCTCGTAATCCAAGGTTCCACTGTATATATGGATAAGGCTCCGCTGCGACCATATATAGTCGGCGCTCAAAAAAAGAATATAAGTACAATACAAATTTCTAGCACACGTAGGAATGTGAGAAAAAAAAATTATTTGTTTTGTGATTTCTGCAAAAAGTCATACTGTCGGTTTGTCAACGTTTCGGCTCTTATATTTAGAGCCTTCATCGGGGCAAAATGATCTAACAAAGAAAAAAAGACAATATCAGTCTTACAAAGGAAACAACAAAGAAAGAAAATTAAGTATATACAGCACATGCATGCAATACAGTATGTGCAAAACATGCTATTAGTATAACAGTATGCACGTAAAGGGGACATACAGTATGCGCTCTAATTTGGAAATGAGACATAACCAGATATGATAAACAAGAAGACATACCCTGAGGTAGACTGTGAAGAAGCTTGCAGAAATGTATTAGAAATAGAGACAATACAAGTGCTTTGTGACTGGGCACAGGGGAAGCAATAGTGCCTGAAAAAATGAAGACACGCAGTGTAAGTCACTGAAATTGAATGTAGGAGTACATAGTATACTTAAGTGGTGACATACCAGGGCTGCGGGAAGTCACAGTATGAAAGGTAGGGTGATAATTTGCTGGCGCCTGAAGGAAAATGAACAGGTTAGAGGTGGATTACAGGGACATAGAAGGTAGATGGTAAGCGGTGGGGGAAAGTGTATTACCTCTGGAGAGCAGCTTGGTGTCTTGGAATAATATCTGGTGTGATAGCTGTGCAGCGGCCAGATGGTTAATGGCGCCGTGGAGACAGTTTAAATAGAGGTATGGTCGGTGCAGTGAAGGACCTGCATGGGCTGTGCTTCTGGGATGGCTTCTGTGCATGCGCGCTGGTGAAGAGGGTGAATGGAACGTACATAGAGATAAGTGGGAAGTGCTTATGCGCGGCGATATGCCGGAATCAGCGTATTTTGTGTAGAATTGGCGTAAATACCAGGAAGTAGTGTTGTGGACACAGTGCATAGACAAAGTCCTTCACTGCACCGCTTCGGATCATAGCTCAATGCCCTCAGACACACCAAGTGGAACTTATCTTTGCAATATAAAAAGATGCAAAACCTGCTCTCATGTAGAGACCAAAGACCGGATACAGATCCCTAACACACAGAAGGACTATAAGATTCCTGGGACATTCACATGTTCCTCCTCCAATGTGGTGTACTTAATCCTGTGCACTATATGTCCTATTGGGGGCCTCTATGCTGGAGAAACAGGACATAGACTGAGAGCAAGAATGAGATCTCACCGCCACACAATTACAGACAAAAAGACCATTTACCTATGGCCAAACTTTTCTGTGCTTCAGGACACAACATAAGCCACATGAAAGTTGTCATATTAAAAGGCAACTTCAGATCACAGAGCCATCGAAGGGTCTGGGAATACAAATTTATAACAATGTTTAACTCTGCCCACACAGGACTCACCCTGTCAGGAGAATTTATGAAACACTACAAAATCAGAGGAGTCTGCTGCAGAGACAGTGAGGGCACCAGGCCTCTGATCCTATATGGATATTAGAACACGAAAATTTTCACACCACTAATCAAAGCTAATTAAGGATTCACTCTCTAAAGGTACCGTCACACTTAGCGACGCTCCAGCGATCCCACCAGTGATCTGACCTGGCAGGGATCGCTGGAGTATCGCTACATGGTCGCTGGTGACCTGTCAATCAGGCAGATCTCCACAGCGATCAGCCACCAGCAACCCATGTAACGACGCTGTGCTTGGTAACCATAGTACACATCTGGTTACTAAGCAAAGCGCTTTGCTTATAGCTACCCGATGTGTACCTTGGCTACATGTGCAGGGAGCAGGGAGCCGGCTTCTAGAAGCTGCGGATGCTGGTAACCAATGTAAATATCGGGTAACCAATCAAAGCGCTTTGCTTGGTTACCCGATGTGTACCTTGGTTACCAGCATCCGCAGAAGCCGGCTCCCTGCACATTCAGATCGTTGCTCTCTCGCTGTCAAACACAGCGATGTGTGCTTCACAGTGGGAGAGCAACGACCAAAAAATGGTCCAGGACAATCAGCAACGACCGGCGACCTCACAGCAGGGGCCAGGTGGTTGCTGGATGTCACACACAGCGACATCGCTAGCAAGATCGCTGTTGCGTTACAAAAACCGTGACTCAGCAGCGAGGTCACTAGCGATGTCGCTTAGTGAGACGTGGGTGGCCTTAAGCTTAGTGTTTGTTTATTTAAATGTCCTTTTGATATGCCATCCCTCTGCTCTGTTTGTGTATATATTTGTGTTTCTTCATTATTTTATTTTACTTAGCAATTAAAAGGTTTCACAACTACAAAATTATAATTTTGTTTCTCTCACTGACAGCAATCAATCATATTGTACTTCATGATAGTGGTAAATTTAGGACAATAATTTTTGCTTTTATTTGTGAAAAAAAAAATCGGAAATTTTACTTCGCAATTTTCAAACTTTTAGTTTTTATGCCCTTAAACCAGAAAGTTATGTAACACAAAATAGTTAATACATTACATTTCCCACATGTCTACTTTATAGCAGCACAATTTTGGGAACAAACGTTTTTGTTAGGAAGTTAGCAGGGTTCAACGTTCATCAGCAATTTCTAATTTTTCAACAAAATTTACAAAACCATTTTTTTAGGGACCACATCACATTTGAAGTGACTTTGAGAGGCCTAGGTGAAAGAAAATACCCAAAAGTGACCCCATTCTGAAAACTGCACCCCTCAAAGTACTCAAAACCACATCCAAGAAGTTTATTAACTCTTCAGGTGCTTCACAAGAACTAAAGCAATGTGGAATGAAAAAATAAAAATTTGCATTTTACCTAAAAATGTTGTTGTAGACCCAATTTATTCACTTTTAGAAGAAATAGCAGAACAAAATAGACCCCAAAATTTTTCTGAGTACTCTGGTACCACACGTGGTCAGAAACCTCTGTTTGTACAAATGAGAGGACCTGGAACAGAAGGAGCAATATTTGAATTTTGGAACACAAGTTTGGCGGAAATAGATTGATATCAGGAAAAAATGCACCATAAAATTTATTTGTTACTTACTTTCATATGAGCACGGTGATACCTCACATGTATAAAGTCATAAAGTTCTGTTTGGACAAATGGAAGGGCTTGGAATGGAAGGAGCAATATTTGAATTTTGGAAAGAAAATTTGGCTGAAAAAGATTGCAGGTACCATGTAGCATTTGTAGGGCCCCTAAGGTACCTAAACAGCAGAAACCCCCCCACAAGTGACACCATTTTGGAAATTAGACCCCTCAAGGAAGTTAGCTAGATGTTTAATGAGCACCTTGAACTCCCTGGTGCTTCACTGACATTTATAACGTTGAGCTGTGGAAATAAAAAAAAAAATACATTTCTACCTAAAATTGTTACTTCAACCATATAGCTTTTTTTCCCACAAGGGTGTCAGGAAAAAATGTACCATATAATTTATTGTGCAATTTCTCCTGAGTATGCTGATATCAACTGTTTGGGCGCACGGCAGGGCTCGGAAGGGAAGGAGCACCATTTGACTGCGAAATTGGCTGGAATCATTAGCAAACACAATGTCGAGTTTGGAGAGCTTTTAGGCACCTAAACAGTAGAGCTTCCCCACAAGTGACCCCATTCTGGAAACCAAACCCCGCAAGGATTTCATCTAGGGGTATAGTGAATATTTTTAATGCACAGGTACTTCACAGAATTTGATAATCTTAAATCATCATATTGAAAATTTTCATTTTTTTCACAAAATTTTGCTTTAGCACCTAATATCTCACTTTCTCAAGAGGCAACACCATAAAGTGGACCCCACAGTTTGTTATCCAATTTCTTATAAGCACAGGGATACCACATAAGTGGTCAAAAACCTCTATTAGGACAAACAGGAGGGCTTGGAATGGAAGGAGCACCATTTGAATTTTGGAAAAGTTTAAATAAATTGCGGGCACCATGTCGCATTTGCAGGGCCCATAGGGTACCTATACATTAGAAACCCTCCACAAGTGACCCCATTCTGGAAACTAGACCCATCAAAGATTTTATTTAGGGGTATAGTGAGCATTTTGAATCCACAGGTACTTCGCAAAAATGTTGCTGTAGCAGCAAATTTCTTACTTTTAGGCTATGTGCCCACAATCTGGTGACACCACAACTAGGACGCAGTGCTGGCCCTCCTGCAGAGATGTAAGTGTTTTCCACGGGAGAACGCAGCTGCCAGTACCCACGATCAGGGCTGCTGCGGACTTTAGCTCTATTCTCCCCGCGGAGAACACTCTCATCTCCACAGCAAAAAATTCAACCTACACCCCAGGTCAATTTATGCCGCAGAGAAAAGAAGCAGAGTGGGCAGGAGATTTCTAAAAATGCTTCCACTGTGTTTGTACTGCACAATGCAGCATTTTGGACACAGTGAAAACACTCTGCGTCCAAAATGCTTCAAACCCTAATCATGGGCATATAGCCTAAAAAGCTAAGATGGATGGATGGATAGATAGATAGATAGACAGACAGGTAAAACACATAAATAATGTTCCATTCCCTACATATTCTAAGCTGGCCCACTTTAGTGACTTTCATGTGACACTAAAAGGTGTTTAGCCTTGTGTTTAGCCAAAACATAACTAAATATTTAAAAAAAACAATGTGGGGTCCCCCCATTTTTTATAATTAGCTAGGGTAAAGCAGACAGCTGCAGCCTGCAGACTATAGCTTACAGCTTCACCTTGGCTGATGATCCAATTAGGAGGTCACCCCACACTGTTTTTTTAAAATGATTTATAAATAAATAATTAAAAAAACAAACGTGCAGTCCCCCCAAATTAGATTAGCAGCCAAGGTAAAGCAGACAGCTGGGGTCTGGTATTCTTAGGGTGGGAAGGGCTATGGTTATTTGGCCCTTCCCAGCCTAAAAATAGCAGGCCGCAGCCACCCCAGAAGTGGTGCATCCACTTCGCCCTGGCTCAACTCGTTGCCCTTGTGTGGTGGCAAAGGGGTAATATATGGAGTTGTCACAAGCTGTGTATTGTCACCTAGCATCAAGCCCAGAGGTTAGTAATGTCACAGCATCTATCAGATACCCGACATTACAAACCCAGTCAGTAATAAAAAATAAATAAAGACGACGAAAAAAAATGTATTTGAAATACACTCCCCAAAACATTCCCCCTTTCACCAATTTATTGAAAAGAAAAAAAAATCTGGTCCGCCGCAATCCATATTGGAAGTCCCATGATGACTTTAGACCTTCCAGAATTTGGGGTGCACGCTCAGGGAATGCTTCCCTCATTTTCTGGAAGTGCAGGCACTCCATGTGAGAAGTGTGGCTGCAGTGATCTGAGTAAAAATACTGTACTCACAGAGTGACCTGCAATAACCTCATTCCAGGATATGGGGGACAGTGACTTGAGCATACTGCACTCACATTCCCACAGCACAGCACGGCAGTGTGAGTGCAGTAAGCTCAGTGTCACTGCGTGCAGTGGCGACTGAGAGACGCTCTGCGCACGCAGCCAGCATTTTGACAAGGAGAAGGAGAGATGGCAGGGGAACGACGCTGCTATAGGTACTGACAGGACCAGGGATGACCTGACTGGACCTGGGAATGACCTGGTTGGCAGAAATCAGAGGAGGAGGACACACACAGTGGATGCACCACAAGTGCGGCGGCCATGTTACGTGATCGTGAGGGGAGGGGGAGGTGGAATGGGGGTGGGGGCCACTTTGCCACACCGTGGACCGCTGGAGGACATTTATCTCCCATCTGACATGTTTGATCATGCCAGGTGGGAGATAAATAATTTTTTACTGGCGCTGCCATTATCTGCAATGTGATCACAATTCTCCCGTGTGTACCGGTGATCACATGACCGGGAACCGGAAAAAAAGACCCAAATTGTGATCCCTGGTAGCTGAAACTCCAGAGAGTTTCCAACCCTGGGGGCGCTATTCACTTTTTTCTTGCTGCCATTTCTAAACGGCGGATCAGAATAAGTAACCTTTTCTGCCACCGTTTATTTCTGTAAGGCTGTCTTAATTGGGTTAAAAAAATACAACTTTTCCTCCTAAAAACAACTCCAAATATCATTACATTAATTAAAAGATTGTAAAATGCGCAGTTCACAAATGAATAAAAAACAAACTTATTTGTATGCGCTAGGTTTTGGCTTTAAAGTTTTAATAAATGAAAATGGAAATCACAAAAACCATGCGATCATCTTTAGCATAGGTATATCTTTTAAAAATGTTGGTGCAGATATAAAATGCTCTGTAGAGGGTGGGTTTATTGCTAATTGATGCAAGTATGAAAAATTTGAAAGGAATTTTACAATATGTACAGTATTTTAGATTTGGGAAAAATTTCTCAACATCCTTCATATTGCAGTGATAGAGCATGTACACATGGACTAAGAAGTTCAAACTGCTTATGTGTAAAGAATTTAACGGAAAAGACCAGTGGGAAAATTTTACTTCTGTAATATCACCTTAATGTTTAGAACACAATAGAACAAACCTGGGCAACGACAGTGTCTGTGCAGTGAGATCTTAATGCAGTTGCGGGAGGCGGTACATTGATCTCGCAATGTCATCAAGAGCTCATTGCACATGCACTGTCCCTTCTGATAAAATGAAGCCAGGAAATAATAGCACCTGCACAGAGCAGACAGGTCACTGATGGAAGAGTGATCTGTCAGTCAACCATCGTAATTCAGTGGTGGATGGCGGAGTTCAGCACAGCTAGTGACTAAAGTACCCACCCCTATGTACTTGAGAGTAACTTCAAAAACATATTTCTCAAAAATTCACCAATGTAATTCTACACAAGAGTGCTGTTTTTTTTCCCCTTTTCTGTAATGAACAATAAGGATGAGTGCAACCCCAAGGACACTGTCCCAACTGTGAAGCATGGGGGTGGAAACATTATATTTTGGGGTTGCTTTTCCGCAAAGGTGACAGGACAACTACACCGTATTGAGGGGAGGATGGATGGGGTTGTAGATGGAGAGATTGTGGCCAAAAACCTCCTTCCCTCAGTAAGAGCATTGAAAATGGGTGAGGCTTGGTCTTCTAGCAGGACAATGACCCAAATCACACAGCCAGGGCAACTAAGGAGTGGCTCCGTAAGAAGCAATACAAAGTCTTGGAGTGGGCTAGCCAGTCTCCAAACCTGAACCCAATAGAAAATCTTTGGAGGGAGCTGAAACTTAATGTTGCCCAGTGATAGCTCTAAAACTGGAAAGATCTGGAGAAGAACAACTTAAATCATAACATGAATTACGGTACATAATTGACAAGACAGTAGAGTTGACAGAAGAACATTAATCTAATGTATAATGTTCTTCTGTCAACTCTACTGTCTTGTCAATTATGTAATTCATGTTATGATTTAAGTTGTGCTGCTGTGATACCATAATTTCCCACGGGATCAATAAAGTGTATCGTATCGTATCATATCGTATCGTATGGAGCAGTGAGCCAAAATCCCTACTGCAGTGTGTGCAAACTTGGTCAAGAACTACAAGAAATATCTGACCTCTGTAATTGCAAACAAAGGTTTCTGTACCAAATATTAAGTTCTGTTTTTCTATTGTGTCAAATACTTATTTTCTGCAATAAAAAGAAAATTAATTATTTAATAATCATACAATGTAATTTTCTGGATTTTTGTTATTCCGACTGTCACAGTTGAAGTGTTCCTATGATAAAAATTACAGCTTTCTCCATTCTTTGTAAGTGGGAAAACTTGCAAAATTGTCAGTGTATCAAATACTTATTTTCCTCACTGTAGATGATCATGACATGTTGTGATGATTTCCCTGATGCCACTTTATATTCAAACAATTACTTCTGTTTCTCTTTACAACATATAGATAGGTATATATTAATAATCACATGTGCATACAACATTTCCATCATTTTCTCTGCAAATTTGGATCTTAGTAATATATTTTATCTTCTTACCCATGGAATCAGTACATGACCCCATAAATAATTTATATAAACTTTCATTCAGCAGCATGTCTCCTTACATCTGCATCAGTTGTCATAACAACACAGGCAATATCCTGCTTTAAACCAATGGATTTCCTTTTCCACATTCATACCCAATCCGGCTCACTACAAGGAGGGATTATGGACAAGCTCAACGTCCCTTTCTGTATTTTTATACATTGGATTATCTGTTCTCCACGTGAGACAAAGAAATATATTCATTTTGGTTGCTCCAGAATTCACGTGAATCACATCTTTTTTTTCCTACTTTCCTAAATTAAAGTCTGTTTCACAACAACAGTTTCGCAGGCAAATTAACTGGATTTTAAAGGAAACAGATGTGACAAGGATCAATGAAGAAGACGTGAACGTAAGGTGTATTTCAGTTTCGGCCATACACTGATAAAAGCAGGTGCGTAATGACCGCGGTCGCAGAGGTCGCCATTGCGACCAGGCCTGGCAGGTTAGGGGCCTGCCCTGCAGATCAGCAGCTGGCTCCCTTCTGTGAGAGAGGAGCTGTGCTGTTCTGTCGCAGACCACGCGGCCGCTATATGACTCGTGAGTTAGGGGAGCCCGGTGTCAGCAGCGGCAGCATCAGGCCCCCCTCACCAGTCATCGCACACAGCAATGATGAAACATTGAGCAGCGCGCGCCGCTCGATGCTTCATTATTCCCTCCCTGTGCCTGTGTGGTGACGTCACTCCTGTGCGAATGATGTGCTGAGGCATGCAGAGCACAGGACAAGAGGATGCTGACCGGATCAGCGGGGGAGCAGCGGGGCTGCATTATACATGGAGGCCTGGGGGGACTGCATTATATATGGAGGCCTGGGGGGGCTGCATTATATATGGAGTCCTGGGGAGCTGCCTTGTACATGGAGGCCTGGGTGGCTGCATTATACATGGAGGCCTGGGCGTGCTACATTATACATGGAGGCCTGGGGGGGGCTGCATTATACATGGAGGCCTGGGGGACTGATTCATACAACATGAAAGACGCCTTATACAAGAACTCTAGGGGTGTATTATACATGGAGGCCTAGGGGGATACATTATACATGAAGGTCTATGGGGATGCATTATACAACATGAAGGACATTTTATACATGGACTATAGGGGTGCATTATACATGAAGGAGTATGGGGCTGCATAATACAATATGAAGGTTTATGGGGTTGCATTATAATACATATAGCACTATTGGGGCTACATTATAATATATGTAGGACTATGGGGGCTACCTTATACATGGACTATGGGGGTGCATTATACTATATGGAGGACTATGGGGGTGTGTTATAATATATGGAGAACTATGAGGTGAATTATAATACATTGAGAACTATGAGAAAGGCATTATAATACATGGAGGACTATGGGGGTGCATTCTAATATATGAAGGGTTATGTGGGACCCTTAATACTATATGGAAGGCTATATGGGGGCCATTATTGTATTTGGAGAACTATATACGAAGGGGGACAAAGATACAAGCAGGGGATGGGATTTTGTGCTGAAGTAAAAAAAAAGCTCTTTCCCTCAGCACCCAGCTTTCCCATGTTCTGCTATACATCTTCTCTCAGCACCCAGCTTTCCCGTGCACTGATATGGGAAAGGTGGGTGCTGAGGGAAAGATGTATAGCAGAGCATGGGGAAGCTGGGTGCCAAGGACAAGAAGGATATCAGAACATAGGAAAGCTGGGTGCTGATACAGGAATTTCAGATTATGGGAAACCTGGGTGCTGAGGGTAAGAGCCAAGTGTCAGTATCATTATCCCGTACCCAAAGTGTCAGTGTACATGGAGGGAGGGCCCAGGTCCAAACTTTGCATTGGGGCCCATCAAACTCTAGTTACACTACTGTATATAAGGTAACAATATTTAGAGTACGTTCACACAATCAGTTTTATTAGCTTTCAGGATGTAGCATATTTTCACCGTGTCTAAAATGCAGCGTATTACAGTACAAGAAAGTTGGATGAGATAAATAGAAATCTCATGACCACTGAGCTTCTTTTTTGCACTGCATAAACCTGCGGTGTGTGTCTCCAAGCCGCAGCATGTCAGTTTCTCTTGTAGATACGAAGAGTCTTCTGTGCAGAATTTCCCAATATACTTGCATTAGCTACGTAAAATCCGCAGGTAAAAGAGCACATGTGTTAAGTGCGTTTATGCAGTGTAAAAGCAACAAAAAAAAAGCAGCTAAACAAACATATTAAGTAACTATAAAGTTGATTGAAACAAGCAGCAGAACAAACTGAAAGTTGCCGAAAGCAATGAAGTCAGTAAAGTAAATAGATACTGTAGATAGATGATAGATAGCTATTCTGCAGATATCTAATGTCCCACCCCCTACATATTATAAACTTCCACCCTTTTGTTCTTTTCATATGTTTTTTTGCCTCATTTTACCTAATAAATAAATAAATAATTTGACACAAATATGCATTCAAATTTGTGTTGATTTTCACACCTCGTTTTCACATGAACTGTGTATCTGTGTGATCCACACAGAGACATCTCCATTTTTTTAGAGTCTGCACTAATAACTGATGGGTCAATGGCAGTCTATGAGTCCGTGAAAAAAAACACATACAGATTGCATCCCTATAACATGCATGTATAGTCATGGGCGGACCCGGACTGTAAAGGCAGCTTTACACGCTGCGATATCGGTACTGATATCGCTAGCGTGCATTCCACCCCCATCGGTTGTGTGACACGGGCAAATCGCTGCCCGTGCCACACAACATCGCCCAGACCCGTCACACTACTTACCTACCTAGCGACGTCGCTGTGACCGGCGAACCGCCTCCTTTCTAAAGGGACGGTCCGTGCGGCGTCAC